>NC_139991.1:52226509-52261509 GCF_964263955.1 Coregonus lavaretus
CGACTCACAGACCAGAGCCTGAGCCCCTTCTAGCCATGGCTACCCTGACACTGACACTGTCTATGTGTGTCTGTCTATCTGTCTGCATGGGCGGCCCTTTGGTGTTGGACTGATGATGATCAGAGTCTCCACATGTCACCTTACAACCCCACAGACCCCCAAACTACTCAGCCCACACCCCAGACCCCAGACCCCAGACCCAGACTGCCCCCCCCCCCCCCCTCCTCCCTCTCCTGCTATGAGCATCGACCATGACCTGCCACACAGCTCCAGTCCCTCCCTGACCTCTCGGTGACCCCCAAATCAGACCCCACGTTGTCCCCGGTGACGAGTGGAGAGTTGCCATGACAGACGCCTCACAGACATCCGGCAGTGGGGGAGATCCCTGGTTCTTGACTAGACAGACACACAGACAGACCACCAGCTCTAAAGTGTGTGTGTTTGTGTGTGTTTGTGTGTGTGTGTGTGTGTGGGGGCAGTTCATCCCAGGTTCACCGCATGACAGACACACACAGGCACAGATACACACACACACACACGGATGCACACACACACACAAACACACACACAAGCACTACCGCCTTCATGTCCATCATCACACCAGAACAGTGAGAACAGTGAAGCCACAGCCCCCAGCTGCCTCCACATCTGAGGAAGAGGAGATGTCAAAACAGCACACGGCTCTCTCACTAAAGTCACGCCTGGAACTGAAACAGTCTCACAGACCATCTGGAGTGACAGCCTGCCTGGCTGAGGAGAGGACAGCATCTCTGTTCACTTCAGGCTCTGTCTGGGAACAATGCAGCAGGCTGGAGTACAATAAAGTGTACTCCACTAGCAGAGAGAAATGTGTCTAGAGGGAAACAATGTTGTTTTAGAGAAAACATACTGAAATGTGAATGTCAGGGCAGTTAGTTTATTGCAAAGAGATTGGACCCAGGTGGGACAGAGTTGCTGCTGATCTGTCTAATCTTCACCTAGCTTTTGACACCAACACTATTGTAGGTAACATGTATAAACAAAGGTCACACTTCCATCTAATAGTCCCCTATGGATGGTCTATGGATGATACATATCAACAAACTACCAACTGCAAATCTGTTAACATACAACAGCTTTAGGGTAAGGGTTAGGGTTAAGGTATGCATTACTGCTGTAAGTAAAATGTATTACCAGTCTAGGGGCAGTGTTGGGGGAAGTGGACAATTAGTGGACAGTTGGTTGAACACCTACAAACTATCTTTAGGGGACTTCCTTTTTTCAGAAATTGTTCCTTGTGTTCCTGTACTTTTAAATAAATGTATAACCTAAATACACATGATCTATCCACAATTAATTCCTCTTTTGTTTTGGGAGGGGATAAAGGGGGTTAACATGATTGAACCTCTATAGCGACCTCATAAGGTACCATTAGAAAACCTTGTCCCTTTGTTAAGGCCCACATTTGCAGAAGGGGATACAATGTAATTGTGTGCTAATTGTATTTGCGCTAATAGCCACATTTTCAGGGACGCTCCTCAGCTCCATAGTCCAGTCTGGAGGCCATTTGGCTGCAGCCGAGTGGCGGTGAGGCAGATAGCAGGTGAATGAACATGGTCTAATAGGCCATCTGTGTATAACGCAACAACTCAATTAGTCATCTTCCTCTTGGGGTGCGGCCGCACAGTGGCCATTAGACAGCCTTGCCACACCGGGAGTGACTCTTCAGCGCTGGGCTATTCAATGACCACTGCCTTTTCACTAGACCTCCTCACCCTCCTCCTCCGCTCCTGCCATAAAGCTTGACTTTTTGTTTGGTTTGTTTGCTCACCATTTTCATGTGATGGGCTTCATTGAAACGCAGGCCCTCTTGTCGAGTGGGCACTTTCATTTGACCCTGATGCTCAAATAGACTGAGTCTCTGACCTCCACGAAACACAGCAGCACTCCTCCCTTCTAACCTGCTCTCTAAAGCCACAGGATGTGGTGCTTTAAAATAATTAGATACACTGACAGAAGGTGCACCTTGAACACAGCTGGTCCTACTGAACAAGTTTTTATTTTTCCTGATTGATTGATTATAATATATTTGATGGACATGATCTTACTGGGCTTATGTGTGTTTCAACACAGCATGTCACCAGCTCGGCAGCACCACACAGGGTTGTTACCGACCAACCCTCTTTTGTGCGATGAGTTGAAGACATTCAAAGCCAGGACAGCGTCTCAATCAGCAGGTTGTCAACTTAATCAAATTTCAGCTGTGCCTGGAGCTTACAGTCGCCTTCAGCTGGGTTGATGGATGGCTAATCAGGTAAGTTGTGACTAGCGGGCATTTGCATATGGCATTAATGTGGGCACACCTTGTTTTGCATAGAGAGTGTGTGGCACGGACCAGGCCGCGGCACTCTGTCTGTCTGTCTGTCTGTCTGTCTGTCTGTCACGGACACAGACAACTGTCTCTGAGTGTCACTGCTAAAGTGAAGGTCAATGTAACCACAAACTGATCCTCCAAAAACATGAAATACCTACCACAAAAAAGGAAAGGAGCTATAGTATATAACCTTAGTCCTGACCTGTGGCACAGAAATACTGATCTATATGTACTGTATATACTGATCTATATGTACTGTATATACTGATCTATATGTACTGTATATACTGATCTATAAGTACTGTATATACTGATCTATAAGTACTGTATATACTGATCTATATGTACTGTCTATACTGATCTATATGTACTGTATATACTGATCTATATGTACTGTATATACTGATCTATATGTACTGTATATACTGATCTATAAGTACTGTATATACTGATCTATATGTACTGTATATACTAATCTATATGTACTGTATATACTGATCTATATGTACTGTATATACTGATCTATATGTACTGTATATACTGATTTATATGTACTGTATATACTGATCTATATGTACTGTATATACTGATCTATATGTACTGTATATACTGATTTATATGTACTGTATATACTGATCTACAAAAAGTATTTGATCACCTGCTGATTTTGTACGTTTGCCCACTGACAAAGACATGATCAGTCTATAATTTTAATGGTAGGTTTATTTGAACACATGTCAAAAATGTTATAAATTGATTTACATTTTAATGAGGGAAATAAGTATTTGACCCCTCTGCAAAACATGACTTAGTACTTGGTGGCAAAACCCTTGTTGGCAATCACAGAGGTCAGACGTTTCTTGTAATTGGCCACCAGGTTTGCACACATCTCAGGAGGGATTTTGTCCCACTCCTCTTTGCAGATCTTCTACAAGTCATTAAGGTTTCGAGGCTGATGTTTGGCAACTCAAACCTTCAGCTCCCTCCACAGATTTTCTATGGGATTAAGGTCTGGAGACTGGCTAGGCCACTCCAGGACCTTAATGTGCTTCTTCTTGAGCCACTCCTTTGTTGCCTTGGCCGTGTGTTTTGGGTCATTGTCATGCTGGAATACCCATCCACGACCCTAATGCTCCTAATCTCAGCTCGTTACCTGTATAAAAAACACCTGGGAGCCAGAAATCTTTCTGATTGAGAGGGGGTCAAATACTTATTTCCGTCATTAAAATGCTAATCAATTAATAACATTTTTGACATGCTTTTTTCTGGATTTGTTGTTTTGGACTTGTTGTTATTCTGTCTCTCACTGTTCAAATAAACCTACCATTAAAATTATAGACTGATCATTTCTTTGTCAGTGGGCAAACGTACAAAATCAGCAGGGGATCAAATACTTTTTTCCCTCACTGTATATGTACTGTATATACTGATCTGGAGGGCAGCCCAGTGACTCTTATCAACACTCTATGCAATAAGGTTTAGTGTCTTCTCAGGAATTCAGCCTTCTCTGTGTTCATCTCTCCAAACCCATTCTGTCATAGTTCTGTGAAGCATTACATTTACATTTACATCATTTAGCAGACGCTCTTATCCAGAGCGACTTATAAATTGGTGTACTGCAGAGGGTATGTTGTCGTTACAGCCTGTAGGTCTGATGTCTGATTGGAGGTTAACTTTACAGTAATACTATTGGTCAAAAACGCAGATTTTGAATCCAAACAAGTCAGATGTTATAAAGGGTCTTAGACTAATTGTCTCTCTCTCTTTGCTCCTGACCTGCGCTGGTGAGATACACTCTCTCTCTCTTTCTCTATCCACCCCAGGGACTCTTGGGGCATGGCCTTTCAGGCTATTTCCTTCTCTCTCTCCCTCTCTGATCATGCCTAGAATAATGCCTTGTAATGCTTGTTAATGCTTTGTAACTTAAGCTTTAAGCCTTCTATGTGAATTAATTCATTTTACAATGTAATTACATCTATTTGCCTTTAGAATTCCATTCTTAGACCTTTCTTGAGTGCCTATTACTGTAATTTATTGCATATTGCTAAATCATCTTTATGGAGTCAGATAAATAGACTAATTGCATATTCTTATCATGTGAGATATACACTGAACAAAAATATAAAAGCAACATGCAACATTTTCAAAGATTTTACTGAGTTACAGTTCATATAAGGAAATCAGTCAATTGAAATAAATTCATTAGGCCCTAATCTATGGATTTCACATGACTGGCAATACAGATATGCATCTGTTGGTCACAGATACCTTTTTAAAAAAGGTAGGGGCGTGGATCAGAAAACCAGTCAGTATCTGGTGTGACCACCATTTGCCTCGTGCAGCGCGACACACCTCCTTCGTAAAGAGTTGATCAGGCTGTTAATTGTGGCCTGTGGAATGTTATCCCACTCCTCTTCAATGGCTGTGCGTATTGCTGCATATTGGTGGGAACTGCAACACGCTGTCGTACACATCAATCCAGAGCATCCCAAACATGCTCAATGGGTGACATGGAAGAACTGGGACATTTTCAGCATTATCATGCTGAAACATGAGGTGATGGCGGCGGATGAATGGCACGACAATGGGCCTCAGGATCTCATCACGGTATCTCTGTGTATTCAAATTGCCATAGATAAAATGCAATTGTGTTTGCCATCTGCCCGGTACAGTTGAAACTGGGATTCATCCGTGAAGAGCACACTTCTCCAGCGTTCCAGTGGCCATCAAAGGTGAACATTTGCCCACTGAAATCGGTTACGATGCCGAACTGCATTCAGATCTAGACCCTGGTGAGGATGACGAGCACACAGATGAGCTTCCCTGAGACGGATTCTGACAGTGTGCAGAAATTCTTTGGTTGTGCAAACCCACAATTTCATCAGCTAACTGGGTGGCTGGTCTCACAAGATCCCACAGGTGAAGGAGCTGGATGTGGAGGTCCTGGGCTGGCGTGGTTACACGTGGTCTGCAGTTGTGAGGCCGGTTGGAAGTACTGCCAAATTCTCTAAAATGACGTTGGAGGCGGCTTATGGTAGGGAAATGAACATTCTGGTGGAAATTCCTGTAGTCAGCATCCCAATTGCACGCTCCCTCAAAACATGAGACATCTGTGGCATTGTGTTGTGTGACAAAACTGCACATTTTAGAGTGGCCTTATAATTTCCCCAGCCCAAGGTGCACCTGTGTAATGATCATGCTGTTTAATCAGCTTCAAGATATGCCACACCTGTCAGGTGGATGGATTATCTTGACAAGGAGAAATGCTCACTAACAGGGATGTAAACATATTTGTGCACAACATTTTTGAGAAATACGTTTTTTGTGTGTATGGAATATTTATGGGATCTTTTATTTCAGCTTATGAAACATGGGACCAACACTTTACATGTTGCATTTATATTTTTGTTCATTATAAATATATATATATATATATATATATACTTATATATCAAATATTACCCCACTACAATACAGATAATGAATGAAACCAGCATGGTGCAAGGAAAAACTATCAGTCATGTTTCTGTTTTGTTTCAATAACTTAGAAGCTGAACTGTATGCTACAACAACGTTGTCAAGATTGTGACAGTGTTAGTGAGAGAACAAGTGGTGTCTGGGCTGATACAGTACCACTACAGAGCAGCTCTCAGCATGTCTCCCACATAGTCTCCAATATGCAGGGCAGATGTGAGAGGGGGTCCGAGGTGTTGATCCAATTCACAGGTCCCTGTGTTGACAGGACAAGGGGAAAGCATTGAAAAGTGCTAACAGGCCCTCTCCTTTCTTCTACACAAATGCAGATAGCAGAGCTTTGACACGCCAGATCATTCCAATCACATTACATGTAGTCAGTGTCACAACATGGCAATGGAATCAATGTCTGGGACTAATCACGCAGCTTGTCTCAAATTCAATGTGTGATCTGAGTGGCACTGTCCCAAATCATATAAAGACATCAAAAGATGAAAGACTCCAGTGTCGAATAAGAGAGCATAGAGAACACATATACTCAAAGGGAGTTTTTTTCAAGAGTTTTAATAATTTACTAAAAAAAAGAGTGTAAAAGTCACAGATCTCTTCTCCAAGATAGATCTGTCTCATATTCAAAGTGATGGCAGATGTAACAAATTTGCGAACTTGCCCTCTTTTGTACTTTAGTGTACATTTCTTGGCAATACACCCTTAGCTGTATTTTGAATGAGACTTCATAAGTATATATTTATATTTAAAAAAGCCCACAGCAAAAAATACTTTATAGGAATCACTTAAAATAAAGTAAATTAAACCAGCATGAAATGTACAGCTTTGAGAAATTCAAAAAACACAGCTGAAAAGTGTATATACAAACATGCTAGGAATTGTACAAATAACAGGGCTGTTTGAGTGGAGCTCAAGAAATAGGCTTTTCTGATGGTTTGCTTGACCTCATTTAGGACCACCACTGAAATAAAGCATATTAGTTAAATATACAACACCCATGTAATGCTCAAATACATACCATTGAAACCTATTGCCTATTTCAAGTTTATTTATCAGGAGAAGAGAGACACTTTATAAATATATCTTTCCTGCAGTATTAAGCTCCTTAACTTAAACTCATTAAATAAAACGGCAAACAGTTGACATTTCAATAATTGAAAAATATATAAAAGTATAGAACTAAAATGCATTGTCTTTGATAAAAGATTTATACTGTATTTGCCTCTTCAAAGAGAAAGTTATGTATAAACCACTATCACCATCATGTGGCTGTTTTAGAGAAGTAACATTTATATATATATATATATATATATATATATATATATATATATATATATGAATTTATATGCATGATATACTATATAGAAATATGACATTTTAACAATTTTTGTTACAATTTGCTTCAAATAAGTAAGTCGCTCTGGATAAGAGCATCTGCTAAATGACTAAAATGTAAAAATGTAAAATTTCCATTTTCATTTCCGACCCCAAGGCGATTGATATTAAATTTGGAAAAGACCTTGATAATTTTTTGGCTTCAAAATGTAATTTTAAATATAAAAAATAAGTCTAAATTCTTCGCAAATGTCAGTTTAACACTATAAACAAGAACCTCTGTTCATTATTTGTCAAATAGTATTCAGTGTGTTCATATGTACAGCAATAAAATTGTAACTTTCAAAAGTAAGGAAAAAGTGCCATTATCAATTGCTTTGACCTCACAGGAAATTGTTGTGTTCTCCACCCTCTTATGATTGTTGGTTTAAATTTCATTACTAAACCGCGAGCCAATGAACTCACAACCACAGTTCCTTACAAACGTGTAAAAGTGTCATTGAAAGTAGGAAGCTGCTGTGTTGCTGTGGTCAGTTGGTTCCCTGGTTGTGCAGTGTGGGACAGATACAGGACAGCTATGCAGGTGACTCCCAGGCTCCCATCCTACATGAGGATGTCTATAGCTCCCAGTGTATCACTGTTATGGCTGGTAAGGGGGATGGTCCAAGTCTTCATGCAGGACCACACTGTAGGTCACATAGTGCACCCTTTAACATGTTTCCTCCATAGCTTCAAAACATCTTCAGTCTCACAGGAACAGGGTGAAAAATCCTCCTGTACAACAACGCTGATCTGATAATGACAAGTGTAACACTGAAATGTCCTATTATGTCAATAAAAAGGGCATAGTTGGATATCTCCATCTTCTCTCTCAGGCTGTACGTGCCTTTTCAGATGGTTGTTGGCACATCACCGCATCTTACAATAACCGTTTTTTAAAGGTAAGAATTGCACTGGGCTGGTCTCATGGCAGACCATACTGTTCATGTTCAAAGGTCTCTCTGTACTGTACATAGGCATTTGTTTGTTTGTTTTCCCAACCAAGAACCAGCACAATCTGTTGTCCTACTGCCACCATTTTGGCCATCATTCCACTGAAATATAGCCATGATTTGATCACAGATCACATGTTAATACTAGGTGTAAAAGGGGTCCATAAGTCTCACCCTATCTGTCCATCCAGAATTTTTCTAACAGACCTCTGGCTCTCTCTGGTGTCCAGACAGAGACATTGCAGGCAGGCAGGCACACATGACCTCAGCGGCCATGGATTGTGCAGTACTCAGTTTCCTTAGCTGTCCATTAGTAAGTCCCATAGCTAGAGCATGTTGAGGACGGCATTGTACATCTGTGTGAGCACGGCCAAGTGGACGGGCAGGCAGGAGCGGCGGTCCTGGGTGGCAGGGTTGCACGTCAGCCACGAGAGGGCGTTGTACTGCTCCAACACAAACCTACAGTAGTACGCAAGACATGAGCACCATGGTTTGGGGTTAGAGAACACATAACATGAACATACGTCATACTAGATGAAGTGTTGACCTTTATAGCCTACAAATGATGCCCACACATAAGCTACTTCTTCATCACAGAGGACAAGTTAGTGACAATAACAACCTATTTGACAGAGTGAGAAGAGGAGATGATAGGGTGTTATACAGTAGAAGAAGGTAGGATGGGATGGGTAGTGGATACTGGGAGGGTTGCAAAATTCCAGGAATTTTCCTTAAATTCCCTGGTTTTCCAGAAATCCTGGTTGAAGGATTCTGGATTTCCTGCTTATTCCCTCCTGATTTGGGATTCCTTCAACCGGGATTTCTGGAAGACCTGGGAATTTTGGGAAAGTTACCGGAATTTTGCAACCATAGTACTGGGCATATAGCATAACCTACTAACCTGAGTACATCAGAGGTGGTCTTGGAGTCCAGAGGGTGAGGTATCCTCTTGGTCGTCTTGTCTGAGCTTGTCTGATTGGGCTCATCTGATTGGGCTGTGGCGATGGAGATGTGGTGGTGTAGAGACGCCTTCAGGGGAGAAACAGGGGTGTCTGAACACACACTTACACACACAGACACACAAAAGTATGCACCCACGCACCCACGCACACACGCACACACCACCCCCCCCCCACCCTCACACAAGCAACGCACACACACACACAAAATTAACAAGTACGTGGATCCCTTACCTTGAGAAAGAGTGGACACTGGTTCTGAGCCTGAGGGCAGGAGGCCCAGAACCAGTGAGGCAGGCTGTCGGCCTGGGCAGTGGAGACATAGTATCCCAGGGCTAGAGGCTGCTGCTTCAGCTCCTCTGGAGGGTTCTCCCTGGACAGAAACCTCTCTCCCTGACTCTGGAGGACAGAAGGAACATTAAGGACATATGGTCACCAACAGTATCAGGAAAAGTTCTGCATAATTCATATGAATCGAGTCACTTAGCCTGGTTTCTGAACTCACCCTGTTATGCTGGAAGTGTGAGCTTCCCCCCATGCCAGAGGGGGAGCCAGGGGAGGGTACGGGGGAGGTGTTGGGGGAGGGGTGCAGGTTGAGAATGTCATGTCCTATGTCATTCTCCAGCTCGTCAGGGAAAGGCAGGTCGAACATGTCGTCTGGAGACAGAAACACAGCAGAGAGTTATCTATCTAGTCAGCTACAGATACACATCTCATCCACAAGAGGTGTAGTCCACTGTATCTTCCTCTGACTCTATTCCAAACAATCCTGAGAGAATTGCACACTCTGGTGGAGATATTTGTGAACTGCACATAACTTACATCCAGCAACAGTTTCTGTAAAATGCTGAGTATACAATACCTAATTACTGATAATTACTGATATACTTTCAGCTCAAGTATAGATTTTTAGATATAATGCTATTGCCGCTAACATATTGGTTGTATTGAATAACCTTGCACCTAAATACACTCTGCATTCAACATGGAGGTCTAATGTGGAGCCCTTACCAGCGTTATCCTCTGTGGGGTAGGAGCTGGCAGCCAGCTGGGTGGTGGCGGAGGTGGGGAATACCAGGATGTGGGTACAGGAAGCGTCTTGAGGGGTGTTCAGCTGGGACGTCTGCAGGTTGAGGGCCGTGCTGCGACCAAACACCGAGCCCATCGTCACCGCGTCTGCACACACACACACACACACACACACACACACACACACACACACACACACACACACACACACAGAAACAAATGTGCCATGTGTATGATAGTAAACCTATGGGCCCTGTCATGCAACAAATCCCATGAACTTGGCCTCCATTACGATGGAAATGGTCCGGCGTTCCGTTGCCAAGGCAGCTGATGCGGACTGAACACTGCACATTTCCAACAGCCCGCTTCAGACCAATTCAGACCAACTTATTATAAATAGTATGTCATGTAAGGTTGTATTGTGATTTCCCTTAATAGAGCTTGCTGTGTGTTTGGCAATGAAATCCTTTGAGTTTGCTAAAGTTTGTATTGCTGTGCACAATGTGCTACTGTACAGTGCAGAGTGTCTGTCCTGTAAAATCCACTTGGCCTAACCTTGGCTCAAATGCTGCAATCTCCATTATGTCTGCATTACTGTGTGCTGTGAAGTGAGTGTCAGCTCACCGTGCTCCCTCAATGTGTGGCAGCTCAATGTGTTCCCTGAGTGTGTGGCAGCATTGGGGTTAAACACACTATTACACTGTTCACCCTTGGCTCATAACATCATGTTGTATCTGCAACACCAGGGCTTTTAGAGTGAGCTTCTATAACATCTATTAAATATGTATATTATATCTGGAAGGTTTCGTAAACACATAATCCATGGGCCCAGCAGTGCTGCTAACCTGGCATCACCACGATGGAGCCCTGGGGTTCCATGGCAACCAGGCAGGCGCTGAGGATGGAGGGGGTGTCGGCAGAGGAGATGCCACACATACGACACGCCTCCTTTAGCTGGCGACTGATGGAGTGGAGAGAGTGCTCCCCAAGGAGAACGCTCCAGTCTGGAGGGAGGGAGGGAGGGAGGGAGGGAGGGAGGGAGGGAGGGAGGGAGGGAGGGAGGGAGGGAGAGGAGAGGAGAGGAGAGGAGAGGAGAGGAGAGGAGAGGAGAGGAGAGGAGAGGATAGGAGAGGAGAGGAGAGGAGAGGAGAGGAGAGGAGAGGAGAGGAGAGGAGAGGAGAGGAGAGGAGAGGAGAGGAGAGGAGAGGAGAGGAGAGGAGAGGAGAGGAGAGTGAGGGGAGAGGGAGGGAGAGAGGGGAGAGGGAGGGAGAGAGGAGAGGAGAGAGGGAGGGAGGGAGGGAGGGAGGGAGGGAGGGAGGGAGGGAGGGAGGGAGGGAGGGAGGGAGGGAGGGAGGGAGGGAGGGAGGGAGGGAGGGAGGGAGGGAGGGCGAGAGGTGGGACAGGGGAAGTCGGAGGCAGGGAGGGAGGGAGGTGAGGGAGGGACGGGGGGGAGAGAGGGAGGGATGGATAGAGAGGGGGACAGGGGAGGAGAGATTCGGGTCAATACAGTGAATTGTTCTACAGTCAACTGTCATCCCCTCTGGATCAACTGAAGTACTGAGGCAGAAAATATAGAAACAATAGTTCCAGCTGATCTCACCTTACACCAAACACCAGGGATATTGAGACAGAGTTAGCTGCACTATGCTGAACTCACCTTTCAGTTCACCGTGTCCTAGTCTGCCCAGCCGACCAATCACGATCCTCCATGGCAGTGAGGTCATCTGGATGATGCCGACACACCAGTCCCATAACTTTTGCAGTCCCATCTTCCTGGCTGAGACCTTAGGCCACCGTGCTCTGAGGAGGAGCAGGGAGAGACAAGAAGAACGTTCGGTAATGTCTATATAACATCATGAACTGTATAAATATAAAGGTTCTGAAATGCTACATTAAAGTGTATTACTTTACTCAATATAATATAGCCAAGCCTACTATGAATAATATATATTATATGATATCATATAATGAACGACAGGATGAAAGGATTTGACATTATCTAACATTAGCACAGCATCATCAACACCTCTCCATAGATATCCCCCATTCTCCCAGGCCCTGACTGATTGAGTAACTGACTGACTGACTGTACCTGTTCGGCACATCGATGTTGATGATGCAGGTCTCCAGTAGCTCTCCCTGTTGGTCGGTGCAGGAGACCAGGATCCAGCGCTGGTCATGGGACAGGCAGTAGCCCACAAACAGCACGTTGTACCTGGGAGGGATCTCTGCCCACACCTCCCCTGGCTCCGGTTGCTTGGCACGGGTAGGACCCAGAATGTACGGGGGAGAGTAGCCCTGTAGAGGGCTGTGGTGCTGGGGAGGGGACAGGGGGAGTGAGGAGGGAGGGGGAGGGGGAATGATGAGGGAGGGGGAGTGAAGAGGGAGGGGGAGTGATGAGGGATGGGGAGGGGGAGTGAAGAGGGAGGGGGAGAGGAAGCGAGTGGGATTGTCAGACAGTTGGAGCATTTATTAACAAGTTCAAAATAGATGAGATGTATAGGTAGGGTAGGCCCCTATGTGTCTGAGTGAGTGTGTTTGAAGCCTGTGTGGGACTTTTCAATGGGTGTACATGTCATTAAGTGTGGGTTTGTGCAAGCCTTACCTCTGGGCTCTTAAGCACAGATTCTAGGGTGGAGGCGGGGCCGAAGCCAGTCAGAGACTTGATGTGTGTCTGTGTGGGTAGGAGGCGTCTGCACTGGGAGTAGGCTGAGAAGGCCAGGGAGCGCAGGTGCTGCAGGTACAGAGGGCTCTCACCACTGGCTGGCTGGAGCAGGTACTGACATGGCACCACCTGGACAACACATACGGAATGAATGAACACTCTGGTATGAGCAGATTGACCTGGGGAGCTATTCACTGCTGTTGGCCGTGGTAGGACATCCAGACTGTGTCTTCTGGCACTCTATTCCATATATAATAATACATAATAATAATAATAGTGCTCTCCTTTTGACTAGAGGGCTCTGGTCAAAAGTAGTGCACTATGTAGGGATTAGGGTGCTACCCACAGTCTCAGTCACTCATCCATTCAACCATTAACATTCAACCATACAGAAGCAAAGCTATAGGTGGTGTAAGAGGGAGGACAGTACAGTATATGATCCTACCTGTAACACCAGTGCTGGTCTCATGCTCTCTGGCAATGTCTGTAGCATCTCTGCGTAGCACCGCAGCAGCCCTAGTAACCACACACTGCCTGCTTCCACCTCCTCTCCCTCCTCCTCCTCCTCCTCTCCTCCTCCTCCATCACTCGCTCGGCCCGAGCACAGGAAGGGGTCCACCACGTAGATCACGATGGCCGGGGGGTGGGCGTGGCTATCGGCCGAGTCCGCTAGCGTGGGGATGCCGATTCGCTCCCGCTCCGCCACTCTGGGAAAGGGGGCGGAGACATGATGAATATCCCAATATCATGATAACATAGAATACTGAATAATAACATAGTAATACAATAGTAATATAGAAGCATAGATGCCCTGGGTCTTCACCTCTCAGGGGTCTCTGGCTGGCTAGGTGGTGGTGGTATGGCATTGGGGGTATTCTTGACCTCAGTGGACCCTCCTTGGGTGCTCTCTGCTGGCCCTGGCTGGCCCGAGGCTGCTACTGTGGGGGTTGGGGTGCTTTCTGATCTGGGGGCCACTGGGGGGGCCGTTGGCTCTCCCTCAGCAGGGGCCCCAGGACCAGAGGGGGGCTGGCTAGAGGAGGGGGCAGGCTGGGATGAGGAGGGCGTAGGGGCCGGAGGAGGCTGAGGCTTGGGGGGTAACAACAGACTGCTGTCCAAAGACAGGGCAGACAACTGTGGACCTGGATGAAGGAAAACATTGAGGAGGAGTTAGAGTTGAAATGCATGTAGTAGTTAGTGTTATAGCTGCGGGAAGATGTTTAGCACCCTCAGCACCCCTACTTCCTGCGGCCATGGTTAGTGTAATACCAATTTAGTAACTAGTGAAATATCTATAGAGAGTTAGGTATATCACAAAAACATCCCAGGGGAAGGGTTAATAGATAGAACAAATAATAGAATAGGACTCATATGTCCCACCTGGTACAATGTCCCTTCATCACAGACAATTGCAATCATAAAGTTCAGTGTTTCACCTAGCTGCTTCCTGCAGGCGCGCGCGTAGAGTTTGAGTTTGCTGAGGTTGTCGCTGTGTTGCTGTCCAGCCCAAGGCCCTGTGAACCACTGATCTACCTGCTCCTCCTCCTGCCTCTCCTTCTCTTTCTCCTTCTCTGTCTCACTTTCTGTCTCTGTGTCCACTGCCCCCACACGCACCAGCCCATCTCTGGACACCTTGGCCAGGGGTCTGTGTTTCCCCAACCGACACGTCTGAAAATGACAACAAGTAGGGGTTATAGATTACATACACAGTATCCCACCCAGTGTCTTCACACATTCACGGGAGGTGGAGGCATCTAATTGGTCATTGTATATTCTGAAAGAAACAACAACTAAGAATTTGCTAGAGGAGAGGGTTTGGATACAGTAGTATAACAGGACCTACCTCGTAGACAGCGCTGAGTTCCTGGAAGAAGGCCTGTGCCCCGGCCAGCAGGGTTTCAGAGTTGGGGCAGAGCACCAGGAAGGCCACGTCCCTCTGTCCCCCGTATGGTTCCAACAGCAGCTTCTCCCAGAAGGGCAGCGCCAGGGGCGACAGCGCCAGGAAGTTACGGTCGTAGTTGTCGTAGTAGCCCATCAACAGGGTAGGGATGGGAAGGGGCTCCGGCGACTCCTCTGACCCTGGTGAGAAGAAAGATGAGGCATGGGAGAGTTATGGAAGGCTGAACTGGACTGAAGGAGGTCAGGTGATTGTCTTGTTCGATTACATTTCTCCGGTTATCCTTTGTACAGCAATATTTAGAGGGCCTACTCCTAAATTGAGATCTGTGGAAGAACCTAAAATGTTGACAACAAATATAATTTACACAAAAGTCAAGTCACAAACAGTTCAAGGGAAATCTATCTAAAATACTGTACATTGCAAATATCTACTGTAGATACATCAATAAAGAGTGTCCCTGGTGGCTTACCGTAGGAGCCCCGGCCGGCCATCTTGTGGAACTGTTGCCATGTGAGCGGACCCTGGACATGCTGGATGTTCTCCCAGGTCCGGCCCGTACGTTTCTTCTGGATGGCGTCCTGAAGGAAGGGCTGCAGGGACAGCAGCATACGCACCACGTCCTGGGATGACAGAATACTTATGTCCAGCACTGGGGAGAGACAAGGAGACACACACACACACACACACGAGAAGACACACACGAGAACAAACACACACACACACACACACAGAGAAATACATACATTACATAAATAAACATTAGACATCATACACATTGAACGTCACATCACACAACAGTCCGTAACTAACAAAGAGAAACATGGATTTAAACTTTGAGTGAATGGATTGATCTTGTTTAATTTTCCATTCTAAGAAAAAATAAGCTACACTACATGACCAAAAGTATGTGGACACCTGCTCGTCGAACATCTCATTCCAAAATCATGGGCATTAATATGGAGTTGGTCCCCCCTTTGCTGCTATAACAGCCTCCACTCTTCTGGGAAGGCTTTCCACTAGATGTTGGAACATTGCTGCGGGGACTTGCTTCCATTCAGCCACGAGCATTAGTGAGGTCGGTCACTGATGTTGGGCGATTAGGCCTGGCTCACAGTCGGCGTTCCAATTCATCCCAAAGGTGTTCGATGGGGTTGAGGTCAGGGCTCTGTACAGGTCAGTCAAATTCTTCCACACCGATCTTGACAAAACATTTCTGTATGGACCACGCTTTGTGCACGGGGGCATTGTCATGCTTAAACAGGAAACGGCCTTCCCAAACTGTTGCCACAAAGTTAGAAGCACAGAATTGTCTAGAATGTCATTGTATGCTGTAGTGTTAAGATTTCCCTTCACTGGAACTAAGGGGCCTAGACTGAACCATGAAAAACAGCCCCAGACCATTATTCCTCCTACATCAAACTTTACAGTTGGCACTATGCATTCGGGCAGGTAGCGTTCTCCTGGCATCCGCCAAACCCAGATTTGTCCGTCAGACTGCCAGATGATGAAGCGTGATTCAAGACTCCAGAGAACGTGTTTCCACTGCTCCAGAGTCCAATGGCGGCGAGCTTTACACCACTCCAGCCGACGCTTGGCATTGCGCACAGTGATCCTAGGCTTGTGTGCAGCTGCTCGGCCATGGAAACCCATTTCATGAAGCTCCCGATGAACAGTTCAGTTCTGCTGACGTTGCTTCCAGAGGCAGTTTGGAATTCGGTAGTGAGTGTTGCAACCGAGGACAGATGATTCTTACACGATACGCGCTTCATCATCTGTGAGCTTGTGTGGCCTACCACTTCGCTGCTGAGCCGTTGTTGCTCCTCGACGTTTCCACTTCACAATAACAGCACTTACAGTTGACCGGGGAAGCTCTAGCAGGGCAGAAATTTGACAAACTGACTTGTTGGAAAGGTGGCATCCTATGACGGAGCCACGTTGAAAGTCACTGAGCTCTTCAGTAAGGCCATTCTACTGCCAATATTTGTCTATGAAGATTGCATGGCTGTGTGCTCGATTTTATACACCTGTCAGCAATGTGTGTGGCTGAAATAGCCGAATCCACTAATTAAAGGGGTGTCCATATACTTATGTATGTAGTGTATTTGTCTCTATAACTCTGTAATCAGTTCACTGCAGATAGAAAGCCGCTATTACTTCTATCACCACTAGGGATGTCATCACCACTGTCATCCCTACTGTCATCCTCCAATTACTATCACCCCTTGGCATCCTTCTATCATTACAGCCAGATCACTCCTCCTTACCGTTGGTGTGAGGCCAGGAGTGTAGAGCGCTGCTCCTCACAACAGCCGGATCTACTTTCCCTCCGGCGGGGTTATCCACATACTGCTGCCCCTGTACCAGCGCGTTGTAACACTCCACACACGCATCACTGCCATCCGCCCACTGCTTGTCAGCCATCCAGCTCTGGAGCAGGGCCCCCTGGCGGCCGTGGCAGGAGCAGGCAGGAGGGAGGTGTAGGGAGGCCAGAGAGGAGATGGGCTGGGAGCACTGCTCCTGGAGGAGCACCATGACAGAGGAAGGGGCAGGGGAGGAGTCCTGGGGGCGCTTGGCCCGGGGATCTCCCATGGGTGGGTCTCTGCGGCACAGTGCCAGTCTCCTCTCAGCTGCCCGGCCCACCTCCGAGCCCCTCCCGAAGATGTCCAGCTCGTCCTCAAGGAAGAGGCCCGTGCCGTGGGCCAGCCGGCGGTTGACGATAGCGCTGAAGCCACACATGCAGCGGTACTGGTCCTCGAGCGTGGAGTCGGGGATGTACATGCCCACGTCGGCACCCTTCACGTTCATGTTGCAGGCGCAGATGCAGCAGCTGTCGAAGTTGCGGTCCTTGAAGACATTGAGGACTGAGTCAGAGAGGAGCAGGGCGGCGTACAGGCTGTGGGCCTCGGACAGGGCGGGGCAGGACGCATGGGGCTCAGTCACGGAGCTCATAGGCAGGCTGGTGGAGGGCGTGGAGGCAGGGGAGCTCAGCTCTGTCCCGGTACCCTCCTGCTTCACCGAGCCCTGCCCGCTGGCCGTGCCTACGCCCCTGGGGGTGCGGGGGGTACGAGGGGTGGGGACGGAGAAGCGGGGGGTGGCAGGGGATGGCGAGGGGAGGATGCCGCCGGTGGTGCCCATGGACGGGGCGCTGGCACTCATCTGGGCATACTCCTGGTCCCCAACACTGGGGACGTTGCTGGAGGACACACACACAAATACACACACAGTAAATTCAACATGGTAACGTTTAAGGAACATTTTATGAACATGCATCCAGATGTAATAGAACCAGCCCTGGTACAGTACTTACACATATCCATCTCTGGTGAAGGAGGTGTGATGAGAGGGCGGCAGGGAGGAGTAGTGCTCCATCTTAGGCAGCAGGGCCCAGGAGGGCCGGTAGTAACACTGGTCAGGCACCTTGAGGGGGGGCAGACACTGGCTGGGGAGGGTCCGCAGCGGAGCAAACATGGAGCAGCCCATCTGTGGCTGGACAGATGGGACACGGTACACAAATGAGAAGTCCTGCAGAGGGGGATGGGGAAGGAGAGCTCATTGCAAATGTGTTCCCACAGTCTCACAATGTGTCACAGAGAGACAATTAGCACTTAACATCGACACAAGTTGAAACAGGCTGTGTGGTGAGGAGCGGTTCAGGTATTTGGTTCCACATACCAGTAAGCCCTCTAGCAGGCCAGCCCAGCAGGTATAAACATGCTACAGCAACATCAGTCAAGATCAAATGAGGCGCTAAGGTTTACATTAACACAGGTTGGCTGCATAGTACCCTGTAGCTACTTTACTTTAAGCCTTTTCACTATTATATCATTGATCATACGACCACCAGTGTTGTGGAGTAGTGAACTACATCTAGTTCAACTAGTAATGTAACTACATTTTGCTGTAGCTTGGTGGTAGTTGAGATCAATTCAAATCTATTTAGTGTTTTCACTACTTAATTACTTTTTTGCCATTTAGCACTGTAGCTTACTACTGGAACTACACATTACTTTTTCTTCAAAAAGAAAATAAAGTATGGGTGAAGTAGCCAATCATTTCCTCTCTTTTTTGGTATCAGACCTGCCTAATTCTCACTTGAAACATACATCGTTTTTTAGTTTAATAAGCTAAATTACACATTCTGTTAACATATGACCCCAAAGTGATATGTTCTTGCAATTTGTAGTCAATGACATTACAGGAATGGAAATGATTAAGTCTGTATTATGTGCAGCAAAACTTGATGATAGACAATTAAAGACTGACTCTACCATATTTGAACAGTAAATTGCAATGGGATTGACTTTGTAAAGTGAGATAAGTCCCATGAAAAGTGACATCATGTAACCGATTGATATATTCAAATTGGTTAATATGGTTAGTGGTCATCAGTGTTTGGGAAACTACTCTGAAAATATCGTTTACCAAGCTACCAATTACTTCACACTGGAAGAAGTTAAGCTACACTAAAGCTACCCTAAAGTTACTCTGAAAAATTGTTCACTACAAACTACTTCGTGAAAAAGTATCATATGTAAATCCATTGCTTCTGTGGTGCCTCACCTTAATGTCCTCATGTTTAGGACTGGCCATGCCTTCCTCCACCTCCATCCGGTACTCCTGGAGCTGGGTGGAGGACAGGGGGCCCAGGGGGTGGTCGGACCCCCCCGAAGGGGCTGGGGGCTCTTGGCTGGGGGTGTCGCGGTATGTCATGATGGGGGAGAAGGCTGGGTGCTGCTCCAGGGAAGGGGGTGTGGGGAACATCCGCTGGAGGTCTGCTACTGCTGAATGAAGAGAGAGAGGGATGGGGGGAGGAGAGAGACAGAGAGAGAAAGAGAGAGAGAGAGAGAGAGAGAGAGAGAGAGAGAGAGAGAGAGAGAGAGAGAGAGAGAGGAGAGAGAGAGAGAGAGAGAGAGAGAGAGGGAGAGAGAGAGAGAGAGAGAGAGGGAGGGAGGGAGGGAGAGAGAGAGAGAGAGAGAGGGAGAGAGAGAGAGAGAGGGAGAGAGAGAGAGAGAGAGAGAGAGAGGGTGATGGACAACGAGAGATAAAACAGACAGAAACAGGCAGAGAAGACGTGAGAGAAGGAGGAGAACAAGAAAGATTATTATTCCCAGGTCTCAGAATCATGCTAAACTAAACTAAGATAACATGCATAAGATAACAAACTAACTGCTGAACATGTGTACATGTAAAGATGGACTCACTTGAAGGATAGGGCACAGCCACCCTCCCCTCCCTTCGGTCTTCACCTCCTGATACCAGGACCCTGGCTGTGTGCTGGTTGGGGCAAGCAGTCTACAAATTATTATACAACACATATGTAAGACTCCTTGGATAAAAGTGTCTGCTAAATGGCATGCACAGTACAGTATACTATTATGTATTATTATGATGAGTGTATAACGCTTTGTGCAAAGCGGAAATGAAAATGAAACAGATTTTAGACATCCAGTAATTGTTCAAATGTGTCTCACCCCAAGTTCCTCCTCATCCTCATCGAAGATGTTCTCCAGGTCTGAGATGAGGACTACCAGATCAGTCTCCCTGGTTAGAGGAGGGTTTTGGGCTTTGGCCGCCTCGTCATCCTGCGGTGAGTCATCATCTAGAAACACACAAACAAGACCCTCAAACACAACGCAAAGAACACACCTCATAATACATGTGTTGGGGTAAAAATTGAATTTAGCAGAGAATATGTATATAGTGTCAACATTCAACTCCTTACCAGCTTTGGGGGCAGAGCTAAAGATGGACATGGCGTCTTTCCCATCAGGCAGTGCACCGTTGCTGATCTCCTCTCCCTGGAAGACAGTTATATTTAGTTTATTCTCCTCTTCAAGCTTGGGTATCCATGAATAGGGCTGTGGCGGTCATTACATTTTGTCAGCAGGTGATTGTCAACCAAATAACTGCCGGTCTCACTGTAATTGACGGTTAATTAACATAAACACATTTAGCAGCTCCTGGCTTCCACGCATAGCCTACAAGCCACTAATGCAAACCTTTGGAACATCTACATTTTATCAATTTAATATAGCCTACACCATCATAATAAATTCATTATTTATTTTAGACAGGTCTAAAGAAACATGATATCAAGAAAATGTTGGCTATTTCAGAAGAACAGAATAGCATACTCTGAGTTGTCCTTATGTTAGGCCCTGATCTGGCTATACCATATGGCTGTGGGATACTCTAGTTCATTTAGCAGACAAGATTTGCTTAGAATTCCATTGCATTATTTTATATTATTTTATATTATGAAGAATACAATTGAACATAGCTGAATAAAATAGAGGATATTTTCTCCAAACGATTTCTAAGGGAGTGCGCACATGCTGCTATTCTGTGTCGAGCGGTTAACAAAGAAACAGGTCCTCCTATATGCTTAATTTAGAGTTATTTATGCAACTTTAGTTGTGATACAAATGTTGAGCTACATGTTTTGATTTTTAATACATTCTAAGGCTGCATGATACGAATCTAATGATGATTTGAAAAAAGTTGCATGAAAGGCATGAGATCTGCTTTGTTTCTTGTGCAGGCTGCACACACTTCCTCAGTCTCTCATTCACAATTTGACAAGCACTTGATAATGCCTAGAATTTCCCAGCGGCATCCCCCTTGTGTGGCCGTAATGCCCCTTTAAAAAATCCATGCCTTTTGCGGCCAGTGGCCATTGTGCTCTAGGGCTGAATATAATAATTATAATTCACTTCTCCCAGCTGCGTGCTCCGAAGCACCTCTCACTCACATGGCTCTCTCAGCTATTTCAACTCTTATTAGCCAATGCCTGTCACGTGATCGGGTCCTTAGGCATCTCAGCTCTGAAGTAGGCTACAAGTGATGATAGACACATCGGGGACGCAACTACTCGCAACAGATCAGAACGTTTAGCTAAAAATTTTGATAAACTATTAGGCTATTTCTTCACATTATAAGCGCAGCAATGCACACACTGCACTAGGCTATAGTGCGAATGTTCCAAAATGCAATCAATTAGCGGGAAAACACCCTTCTCAAAAGTGACCGTAAATGCGATTATGCATGTAATGCTTTCTTATAAAGGTGCATTTTCATGGTGAAAATGATCTTCCCCAAACTTGAAACTCATGTGCCAGTTAGGCTCTACAGTCGTGGTCAAAAGTTTTGAGAATGACACAAGTATTGTTCTTCACAAAGTTTGCTGTTTCAGTGTTATGAGATATTTTTGTCAGATGTTAATATGGTATACTGAAGTATAATTACAAGCATTCCATAAGTGTCAAAGGCTTTTATTGACAATTATATTAAGTTTATGCAAAGAGTCAATATTTGCAGTGTTGACCCTTCTTTTTCAAGACCTCTGCAATCCGCCATGGCATGCTGTCAATTAACTTCTGGGCCACATCCTGACTGATGGCTGCCCATTCTTGCATAATCAATACTTGGAGTTTGTCAGAATTTGTGGGTTTTTGTTTGTCCACCCGCCTCTTGAGGATTGACCACAAGTTCTCAATGGGATTAAGGTCTGGGGAGTTTCCTGGCCATAGACCCAACATTTCTATGTTTTGTTCCCCGAGCCACTTAGTTATCAATTTTGCCTTATGGCAAGGTGCTCCATCATGCTGGAAAAGGCATTGTTCGTCACCAAACTGTTCTTGGATGGTTGGGAGAAGTTGCTCTCGGAGGATGTGTTGGTACCATTCTTTATTCATAGCTGTGTTCTTAGGCAAAATTGTGAGTGAGCCCACTCCCTTGGCTGAGAAGCAACCCCACACATGAATGGTCTCTGGATGCTTTACTGTTGGCATGACACAGGACTGATGGTAGCGCTCACCTTGTCTTCTCCAGACAAGCTTTTTTCCGGATGCCCCAAACAATCGGAAAGGGGATTAATCAGAGAAAATGACGTTACCCCAGTCCTCAGCAGTCCAATCCCTGTACCTTTTTCCAGAATATCAGTCTGTCCCTGATGTTTTTCCTGGAGAGAAGTGGCTTCCTCGCTGCCCTTCTTGACACCAGGCCATACTCCAAAAGTCTTCGCCTCACTGTGCGTGCAGATGCACTCACACCTGCCTGCTGCCATTCCTGAGCAAGCTCTGCACTGGTGGTGTCTCGATCCCGCAGCTTAATCAACTTTAGGAGACGGTCCTGGTGCTTGCTGGACTTTCTTGGGCGCCCTGAAGCCTTCTTCACAACAATTGAACCTCTCTCCTTGAAATTCTTGATGATCCGATAAATGGTTGATTTAGGTGCAATCTTACTAGCAGCAATATCCCTGCCTGTGAAGCACTTTTTGTGCAAAGCAATGATGACGGCACGTGTTTCCTTGCAGGTAACCATGGTTAACAGAGGAAGAACAATGATTTCAAGCACCACCCTCCTTTTAAAGCTTCCAGTCTGTTATTCTAACTCAATCAGCATGACAGAGTGATCTCCAGCCTTGTCCTCGTCAACACTCTCACCTGAGTTAACGAGAGAATCACTGACATGATGTCAGCTGGTCCTTTTGTGGCATGGCTGAAATGCAGTGGAAATGTTTTTTGGGGATTAAGTTCATTTTCATGGCAAAGAGGGACTTTGCAATTAATTGCAATTCATCTGATCACTCTTCATAACATTCTGCAGTATATGCAAATTGCCATCATAAAAACTGAAATTTATATTTGTGTCATTCTCAAAACTTTTGACAACGACTGTACACCGGTTGTAAAGCGGATTAATGTGCTTAATTTTAAGAAGTTATTTGGCCACTTTAGTTGTGATACAAACCTTATCAAAACATATAGGCCTATGGGCTAGGGTACAGGGGTGTGTGACTATGATTAGAAAAAGTCGCAAAAAAAGGCATGCACTGTTTCTTGCCTTACTGCACACAAGCTAGGCATCATTCACAAGTGATAGGTTATTATTGTCACCCATCAGACTATTCTTGATTTAATCTTGTCTTTACATATAATAAATAATATATGTGTGAAATTAGTTTGGATTTAGAATGGACCATTATCATGCACATGTCTCGGAACAGGGGCAGGGGCAAAAATACATGTAATCTATGCATTTAAATAGTGAATGGAGGACGCTTTTCCAGTGGTTCATTTTCATGCCAGCCAGGTAGGCTATACTCCTGTTGTAAAGTGAAGCAATGTGCTTAATAGTAGAAAAGTTGAGAAATAAATATAATAGGCCTAGCCTATAGAAAGCTGATGGTATCCTCCTCTTTTTAATAGATGCCATCAAAACTCTGTTTTCTCACGCAATTGCACAGCCTATAGAGATGTTGCGCAACATGAGCTCATGGGCTCTCACAAAGTGTTTGATTTAATTTTCGATTACATTTGCATTGATGTCAGAGTGATTAGAGGGACAATAGAGTGCTGAGTTCCAGACAGTTAGCAAGTTTGGTAGGCTACTAATGACCATCAGCATCATCAGACCTTGGAGAAGCCTAGTTACCATGACTAAACATTCACTTGGAATTTGACTGTGGCGGTAATACAGTCACTGTAACAGCCATATCCACCAACAATAATAATCATAAAAATAAAAATAAAAAACGTACCTTGGGGCCTCTCTTGCTAGGGTCTCGGCCCTTCAGTCTCTTGGAGGTGGGGAAGCTGTACTCTATGTCTCCCTCCTTGAAGTCGTAGGGGTCGTCCCCAGGGTCCCCCAGCCCTTCCACCCCAGGCTGCTGCAGTAGACCTAGGGTCTGGATGTGTTCCCTAACCCGCTCCTCTGAGATTTTGAAGCGCTTCTGTGTCTGCATGAATAGTCTGGAGGGAAATTAGATAGGAAATTAAGAGAGATCCTTTAAGTGTGTGTATGTGTGTGTGTTTGCGTGCCTGCGTGTGTGCATGCTGGAGTGTGTGTCTTTAGATTCTACATTCATGAACTGCTTTTTCTCTCTCTCACCTCTTCAGTGCAACTCCCTCAGTGGCCTGTGTCTCTGTTTTTAATTCCACTCTGTCACTGGGCAGCTCTGGAGGCCTGAACTCAGCCTTATCAGCCCTGGGAGTCCTGAAGCCCCTCCACCAGCACACCCCAGCATCCCTCTCTCTGGGCCCCAGAGGGGCTGCATAGAGAGCCGTCTCACTGGGCTCCATCACCACCAGCCCTGATGCCCCGTCTGGACAGGGGGCCATGCCCACAGGGGCGTCCAGTACCTCGGGGTCCTGCCCCACCCGCGGATGGGGGCTGAGCGTGGGGGGTAATGGGGATACGGGAGAGTGGAGCAGGGACTGGGGGGCTTTCCTGCCAGCTGAGAGGGGCTTGGGGTACTTGCAGCTGGGCATGGGATCCAGGGGAGGGTCCAGGGCGACTAGGACGAGCTGGGACCCTCCACTGGAGTCTTGTTCCAGGCAGGCCTCCTGGCCCACAGAGAGGCGGTGGTGGAAGGGGGTCATGGCGGCGACCCTCTTGGGCTGTTTGTCGGGTTTCTCAGACTTGTCCGTGGCCTTGTGCTTAGGCAGGGAGGGAGGGGGGAGGGCTGGGCCGGAGGAGGGGGTGGTGTTGGCACCAGACAGAGGGTTGGCAGAGGAGGTGTTGATCTGCTGCTGTTGTTTCTGCTGCTGCTTTAACCTTCAGGAAGAGAAACAGGATCAGATGGCAGCCAGAACTAGTGTGACAGGTGAGGATTCTGTTCTTAAACATACTGAACACTTTCAACTATGTGTAGCAACTTATGAGAACTTGTCTACATCATATCATATCATATCAACACAGTACATTTAATACATATACATACAGTATATTTTCACAATGTTCACATTATTTCTACATAATCAATACGCAATATTCAATTTCAATATGCTTTAAAATGAAGCCCAGATGTCTAGCTGGGTGGTGCCATGCTGCAGTGCTAAACAGCTGGGGCACTACCCCCTGATGCCAACCTGGAGCAGCTGCAGGGTGCCCTCTCCCCTGGGTCGGTGAAGTCCCACGTGGTCACCCCGTTTGGCGCCTCCTTCTTTAGCGTCACGCTACTGGGCACACTGCATCTGTGGGCACAAAGTTGTGTCACTGCACATCAACAATAACAATCCCACCGCAGATGCCAAGAGATAAACAGTGCTGTGTCTGGAGCTGTGCCCTGGTTAGCCAGCAGCCTCTCTGGGCACTCACTTGTGTTGCAGTTGGTTGAGATAACACTCCTTCCACGCCTGATGCACCACCTGATTGGTCAGTTTCTTCCCAGAATGCTTTGGGCTGTGGTTGGTGGCCCCCATTGCACTCTCCTGGGCAGGGAGGACGCTGGACACTGTCACAAAGCCACTGTCTGCTGAAATAAACAACAGATGACATTATTCACTGGAGTTTGTTCCCTTTGGCAAGGCTGTGGGTGGATGTCTTAAAAGTGCATGGCAGGAGACACTTTACTAGGACTCTTGAGATATTGAAAGATTGCAATCAGACACTCAAGAACAACTCTGCAGCTATAGCATCATTAGTTTGTTTGTTTGTATCAGCTGTTTTATCTCATAATATGTTAGATATTCATCAAGCAGACTTCATTCAATGTTGATTATAGATTTTATTGCATTTAGAGTTTGGTTATGGATTGCAGTATTGAGTTATTTTGCTGTTGTGCAAATAGAGCTGATTCAGAGTCATTTTGGGTACGCAATTATTTAGGGTCAAGTTCTGGAGTTTATGATGATGATATGGCGTGGTAGTAGAGGCATCCAGTACCTGAGCAGGGCTGTTCAGGTGAGGTTGGGGGTGTGAGAGGGATGCTACAGTGGGAGGGGTCTCTGCTGAGCCCCTGGGCTCCGGGGGCGGGTGGGGGCTGCTCCACAGGCAGGTCGCCATGTGCAACCAGCACAAAGGCTGCTGGGTAGATCATCCTCACACCACCTAAAAGAAGATGAAAGAGTAGAGTTTAAATCCCCTCACACACTCACACAGATGCACTCATATCCACCCCACACACTCCTTCTGTGGCCAATACACACTGCATTGGTTTATCATTGCATG
The DNA here is from genome assembly GCF_964263955.1 of Coregonus lavaretus. Taxonomy (NCBI): domain Eukaryota; kingdom Metazoa; phylum Chordata; class Actinopteri; order Salmoniformes; family Salmonidae; genus Coregonus; species Coregonus lavaretus. The sequence continues at coordinate 52,253,175 of NC_139991.1, forward strand.
GCCTACAGCAGCTGTCTGGTACTGGGGCTTAGGGAGGTCCGATTTCAATCAGTTCTAATCAATGATGAGGGGTCAGGCAGCCAGTCGATGGGCTTGGCAGCCAGTCGATGGGCTGATTACACCATGCTGTGTATCCGTCACTCCCTGGAGCTTCACTAAGCTCCTCTTTTCTCCTCCTCTCCCCTCCGCTTCTCTCATCTTCTCCCAATCTCTCCTCTCCTCTCCTCCCCTCCTCTCCTCCTCTCTCCACTCCTCCCCTCCATTCCTCTCTCCTTCTCTCCTCTCCTCTAGTCTTTCCTCCTTACCTCAATGCACTCTGAGATACATAACACTACCTCCTTAAGAACACTGGATCCACCACTAATTAACCACCTCCAGTATCATTTAGCCTCAAACAGACAATGAATCTGCAATCAAAGCTGAGACTAAAATCGATGAAGAGCTGTTGTTCTCTGTTGTTCCCTCTTTAGGTGTGATAATGATAATACATTTCAGTAACACCATACCAATAAACTTCACCAATAACCTACTATCACCCATAGCCTATTGTTCATACACGTACACTGAGTATACCAAACATTAGGATCACCCCCCCCCCCCCCCCCCCTTTTGCCATCAGAACTGACTCAATTCGTTGGGGCATGGACTCTACAAGGTGTCGAAAGCATTCCACAGGGATGCTGGCCCATGTTGTTCCCACAGTTGTGGCAAGTTGGCTGGATGACCTTTGGGTGGTGGACCATTCTTGATACACACGGGAAACTGTTGAGCGTGAAAAACCCAGCAGCGTGTCAGTTCTTGACACAAACCAGTGCGTCTGGCACCTACTACCATACCTTGTTCGAAGGCACTTACATTTCTTGTCTTGCCCATTCACCCTCTGAATGACACATACACAATCCATGTCTTAATTGTCTCAAGGCTTAAAAATCCTTCTTTAACCTGTCTCCTCCCCTTTATATACACTGATTGAAGTGGATTTAACAAGTGACATCAATAAGGGATCATAGCTCTCACCTGGATTCACCTGGTCAGTCTATGTCATGGAAAGAGCAGGTGTTCCTAATGTTTTGTACACTCAGTGTAAATGTTGTGACATCCCTCTCACTCTGTCTGCTGGGATCTCCTGTTTGGTAGTCTGCTTGTTGCAGGAGGCCAGTGGGCAGAGCTGGGAGGATCATCAGCTGATGTGGCGCACCTGGGCAGGCTTGGCCTGCAGGCTATAAAGGCTGGCCACATCAGTCAACACTCTCTTCCCTGACTGGCAGGCTGGCTTCCACCACCTTCATTTTTTTATTCTGTTTTCACCATACAACACCCTCTCCACACACTGCATACACTGCATACGACTGATCCTACAGACGTCCACAACTTATGTTACATTTTTGTATTTATTATTATTTAGTTTAATAAATGTATTCCTTTTTACATTTAAGTCATGCGCGGTCTCCCTTTGTTGTTACGAACTATGAGCCAGGTCGTAATAATGTATCTACAGCAAAGTGTGTCCATTCAGTTACATTCAAAGGTAGCAAGCAGGGCCGGCTCCAGGCATAAGCGACATAAGCGGCCGCTCCCGAGTGGGAAGTTTAGGAACTCAGTCGGGTCTCAACTTACTGTTGAGTTAGAATAGTAGAATACACAAGGTGCAAGTTCTACATTTGGTTGTGCATGAGCAGTTTTTCTCTTGTTTTGTCAGTCACTGACAGTCACTCAATCAGATAACAATTTTTTGATTGGTAAGTTAGTCTAGCCAGTTATCTAAACTTGTAGTAATCATGGCGGAATACCGACCAGGGCACGTGTCCAGGGGCCCTGACCTCCAGGCGGCCCACATTGATTTTGTTAGTCACTCTCACTCAGATCATATTAAAAAAGGCTAATATTTCTCTCCACCCCATGGCAAAAAATGGTTCGAATTGCAGGAAATTAGTTTAAAAATAAAATAAAATGTGCCCGCTTGCTGGGGGGCCCCCAACCAAATCTCACTTATGGCCCCCAAAAGGCTGGAGCCGGCCCTGGTAGCAAGAGTGTTTAGAGCGTTCCCATACATACCTACGATGACCTCGACGGCCACATGTCTGTGGGGGTCAAATGGTGGGTCAGTGCCCTCCCTCTCTGCACCCATGCCCCCCGTGCCGGCACCCCCTGTGCCTCCCTCTCTGTGGTGCTGCAGCACCATGGGGTAGAAGTAGCTCCACTCCTCCATCAGCTTCCTCACGGCTTGGTCACTCATCTTATAGGCCTGGCCCGTCAGAGAGCCCGCTAGACCATACGGACTCAGGATCACTGCAGGGGCAACGGGTGGAGGGATGGACAGACAGACATAGAGTCAGATAGATGGACATACAGATAGGAGCACAGACACATAGATAGGTAGAAGTAGAGACAGACACATAGATAGGTAGAAGTAGAGACAGACACATAGATAGGTAGAAGTAGAGACAGACACATAGATAGGTAGATAGAATAGATAGTCAGAGAGAGGAGCACAGAGGTGCATTATATCAGAAAGGACCAATGTCATGTTCAGATTCAGAGATTTGATAATACACATAGTTATGACAGTGATGCTCAGGCTAAAACAGAGGCGGGTAAAGACATCCAGTGGGTTGGCTCTTACGTCTCTCTGTTTCCCTGGGTGTGTCTCACCTTGTACAGGGGCTGAGGAGGTCTGGGCCAGGCGGATGTGGTCGTCAGTGATGTGGTAGGCAGGCTGGTGTTGGGCGATCTCTACGCTGGTGCACACATTACTCTCCCCATGCAGGAAGAAGGTGAAGGAGCATGATAGGTGCTCACTGTAGAGACAGATAGAGAGAGACACAGAGACAATGTCAGTCATATACAGTCTCTATGCAGTAAAGACTTTTCACTGCAGAGAGAGAGACATTATAGAGACAACATTTCTGGCACTTTGCACTAAGTTGCTGTTATACCATGTAGTTACTATGGTAACAGGGATGCCGTTAGCTCCCCATGGTAACTACAGATGAGTAATAGTGAGCTGCAGATTTGTACATACTGTAGGTGAGAAAACAGACTTAATGTGTCTTTGAAAATACAAAGCTTTTCATAAAAGCATATAAGCTTATCGTTCATCTTCCGTCATATACTGTAGGTCCTTATTGCGGGAATAAATCCTAATTTACCTATGATTGATTAAAGTGACATAATGTATATGTATGGCCTCTACTCTTTAGTACACTTCCTGGTACAGTTTATCACGGTGGTCTTTGTTTTATCACACATGTAATAGCTAATCCATTATTGTGATCTATAACTGAGGGTGGGCTGGACATCATTAACCACCAGATTGTTCCATTGATGTACATTTTTAATCTATAAACCCCATCGCCTGTCTGGCCAGGCTTATAAACCAGTAGACAATAAACTCAGCATGTAATCTCCATGTGATTACCCTGCTGCCTAGTGCCTATGTAATATCTCTGGGCCATACGGATAATATCTCAGGGTATGTTATTCACTGTTGATGTGGCCTGAAGATGGCGCTGAGTGATTAGGGAGAGAGGCCAGTTTCTCAGCTACATAAACATTCCTCAAGCTCACCAAGAAAAGCATACCATCATAACAGCAGGCGGTTCCAGCACTGCTATCCAGACTCACACACTGACACACACACTGAGGCACACACACACACACAAACACACACAAACACACACACTTCCTGATGTTCCAGCTGCTGCATCAGGCCATGAGGCCACACTGGCCTCTACACCTCCCATCTCAATCATTTAGATCTCTACAGCACATGTAATATATCTTTTTCTTTATTTAAAAAAATCAATGCTCGATCCCCTCCACCCCCTTACTTAATGCCACATGAAGAGCTATTTATAGCCGTGAGGAGCACCTTCAGGGGATAGTCTGTAGTCAAGAGTCCAATCCAGCCCAGCAACAACACACACACACGCCCACAAATGCACATATTCAGCCAAGTTGGAGCTACTGTATGAAAAGCATGCTTTGTTGTCTGACGCTGCCTCCCTATGGTGACTTTGCCCAGTGTGAAGTCATCCATATGAGAGTACAACAGTTGACAGGCCTTTGGGATACAGTCGTGTACAAAATAATGCAATAGGGTTAAAGTTCTTCCCCTACTGTAGGGAACATAACAATATAAGAATGACAGTAAGTATGATTGGAGGGTTTGCTAAACTTCAAAATTGTCAGCTCCAGTTTTCATATTTCTATTTCTAGGTGGCCAAATTAAACAATTACTTAAGACAAAATTATTCTACATTTACGTCATTTAGCAGACGCTCTCATCCAGAGCGACTTACAGTTAGTGAGTGCATACATTTTTCATACTGGCCCCCCAGGGCAATCGAACCCACAACCCTGGCGTTGCAAGCACCATGCTCTACCAACTGAGCTACAGGAGGTTCTCTATTTGTATTGTTCCCCTTAGTTTCACACACTGAAAATATTTGATCAACCATAAGTACAATCTCTAACTTTGACAACTGTCTTCTGACACACTTTCTATCACTTCTGGAGAGTCTCCATTTCCAATGCCTCCATACACTTTTAATAAGTATTGTGTAAGGAGCCCCCACAATTTCCTCCTCACACTGGTCATTCTATTTACTCAACAGTCAAGCCCCCTGTTTATACTCAAGCAGGAGACAATCTCCTGGGGTGCTCCATTTTTTTCCTAGAGCTGCCTTCGAAAACACACATTAGTCCTTTCCATGACTCCCCCGTGACCCTTTCTCCTGACAGAGCAGGAGAGGGAGGGAAATCTCCATGAAAACATTTCCAACCTAAAAGATCACCGCCCAGCTCACTAGCTGGCTTCTCCCCTCCCTCCTTGTCTCTACTGAGTGCGTGGAACATCCAGTAGTCAGAACACCGGCTGAGTCTTTTCATATTTCAACAGTGTGGCAGGGGGATGTAAGCTGAAAGTCTACTGCCCAGACTGACTGGCTAACAGCACTGTGAGTTTACCTTGGTAAATCTACTAGAGCACATACAGTGGTTATACTGTACCAACTATTTCCACAATATAGGGTATGATAACAATAAGGACAATGTACTGTAGGTAATCACAACAATCAGAAGATAATGCTTTGCTCCATTTCAGGCAACAACACAGACTGAGTACGTTTACATGCACAGGAATAATTCGATATTAAACAGATTGTGGCAGTAGGCAGATTATGCAATAGTCATGTAACACCTTATTCTGTTTATCTTAATCCCAGTAAGGTCATAAACGAAGTAAGCATACACCGATTAAAACACATGGTTTTCTGAGCCGTCTTTCAAATTATTAGGACATGTAAACGCCTTTACCTTTTACTGCAGTGGGCTAAATCAGGGTCTACTTTGAAATAAAAGTATACACCTCACACACATGGTTATGAGCTTAAAAAAAGAAGACACCTGTACCATGTCAGATATAGAGTTGAAATGTATTAAATGTTGAGTTTGCATCCCAATATTACACTTTATATATATCACAGAAGACTGAAATATAACAAAACCGTTTGACATAGACACACCGGATTTTCAGCGTAAAAATAATACATGTTTATAATTATGAAATTATGAAAAATATTAATAACATTCCACCCATGAGGCCACTAGGTCATTTGACTGCAGGAAAGGCTACTCAGCGTTCCAGCAGTGTATTTGATCTGCTCATGTGCTAGCACCAGCCGAGCCAGCCTCCCTCTTTAGCACGAGTGGAGTAAGTTCGGAACAACTGAATGTATGCATTTTAGAAGTAGCTTTCACATACAAACTATATATCTCCGAACTCACAATGAAATATGCTTCTCAAAAATAACATGGTCGCTGTGGTAAAAGGTTTATTTTGATTGGCGATTTTCTGCATTTACCAAAGTCCCATCAGGTAGCCTGATTTCAGATGTACCCCTTTTTTCTCCCCAATTGGTAATTAGTCTTGTCCCATTGCTGCAACTCCCATACGGACTCGTGAGAGGCGAGAGCCATGCGTCCTCCGAAACACGGCCCTGCCAAGCCGCACTGCTCGCTTAACCCGGAAGCCAGCCGCAATGTGTCGGAGGAAACACCGTACAACTGGCGACCGAAGTCAGCGTGTATGCACCCGTCCCGCCACAAGAAGTCGCTAGAGCGAGATGGGACAAGGACATCCCGGCCTGCCGAACCCTCCCCTAACCCAGACGACGCTGGGCCAATTGTGTGTCGCCTCATGGGTCTCCCGGTCGCAGCCGGCTGCGACACAGCCTGGGATCGAACACGAGTCAGTAGTGACGCCTCTAGCACTGCGATGCAGTGCCTTAGACCGCTGCGCCGCTCATGAGGCCCGCATGTAAACGTTTTAATCAAACTGTTATATTAATCTGACTATCCACAACAATCGCATTATTATGTGCATGTAACCGTACTCACTGACAAGATCAAAATGGCTCTTGACTGACCATGAGAGGATCTACCAAAACAGAGAGTCATACAACAGTGAGATTGATGCAGCCTGTCCTTTGCAAATGGCATTTTTCTGCACAGTAAGCATGTGTGTGTCAGTGTGTGTGGACATTGGGTTTCCTGCCTGCCTCCTAGGGGGTGCTTAGGCAGTGCTGTGTGCCATACAATGCTCAGTGGCAGGCAGGCAGGCAGGCTAGGCGGAGATGTGCTGTGTGCTGAATGAGCCGGGTATTAATAAATGAACAGGAGTGATGGTGGAGCCTAGCCCTGGGGCTGACAACACTGGAGGTAGAGAGAGAGGGAGGAGAGAGCGAAAAGAGTGGCGAGGAAGCGAGAGCAGCAAGGAGAGAAAGAGAGCTAGAGAGAGGAGAGAGAATGGGTGAGCGAGCGAGCGAGAAAAATAGAGGCGAGAGAGAAGGAGAGAGAGAAAGAGGAGAGAGGGGGAGGTGAATAATTCAGCGCCACACACACTCAGATTCCTCCACACTTAACGCTGAGATCACAGCCAGGTTTAATGGCTTGGTACTGAGCACAATTAATGCTTTTATGCTCAAATCAATCACACACTGCAGAGCAGGAGAGAACCCATACACGGCCACTCCATCTACTGTCCCCGGGACCATGTGTGTGTGTGTGTGTGTGTGTGTGTGGTGTGTGTGCATGCATGCATCTCAAATCAAATCAAATCAAATTGTATTTGCCACATGTGCTGAATACAACAGGTGTAGACCTTACAGTGAAATGCTTATTTACAAGCCCTTAACCAACAATGCAGTTTTAAGTAAAAAATAAAAAGAACAAATAATTAAAGAGCAGCAGTAAAATAAAATAACAGTAAGGAGGCTATATACAGGGGGTACCTGTACAGAGTCAATGTGCGGGGGCACTGGTTAGTCGAGGTAATTGAGGTAATATGTACATGTGGGTAGAGTTAAAGTGACTATGCATAGATAATAAACAGAGTAGCAGCAGCGTAAAAGAGGGGGTGGGGTGGGGGGGGACAATGCAAATAGTCCGGGTAGCCATGATTAGCTGTTCAGGAGTCTTATGGCTTGGGGGTAGAAGCTGTTAAGAAGCCTTTTGGACCTAGACTTGGCGCTCCGGTACCGCTTGCCGATAGCAGAGAGAATTGTCTATGACTAGGGTGGCTGGAGTCTTTGACAATGTGTGTATGTGTGTGTTTGTGTGTGCATGCACGCATCTGTGTGTGTGTGTGTCTGTGTGTTTGTACATACATGCATCTGTGAGTGTGTGTGTGTGTGTGTGTGTGCCCACATGTATTTGTCTTACCTAAGAGCCCTACATATCACAGCAAGGTTGTTTGAACACATGTACGTATGATTCAATGCATACACCGAGCATGGCTTTGTTCCGTACGAGAGCCACTGGTGATGTCTACGAGGTGACGACATGTGTTCCTGTGTCATTGGCACCACACTGAGCAGCCTGCCACACAACATGGACCAGCACCACTGGGGGGTCTGAATAATGGTGAGTGAGAGGGAGAGAGAGAGAGAGAGAGAGAGAGAGAGAGAGAGAGAGAGAGAGAGAGAGGAGAGAGAGATGAGAGAGAGAGAGAGAGAGAGAGAGAGAGAGAGAGAGAGAGAGAGAGAGAGAGAGAGAGAGAGAGAGAGAGGAGAGTAATGAGATTGTGTTCTGGCTAGATTTCATTATCCACACTCATATGCATACTAAGCACACCATGTGCATTTATACAGACTAGAGAAAATGTGAATCTCCATGCGATGATCCTCACTAATCTGTTCCACCACTTCACTGACCCGACTTTGTCTCTCCGCGCTGCTGCCGAATCTCAATTGTGAATTATCTTAATCTGTCTGGGTGATAATGACTGTTACTAGACGAACGGGCAGCTCCAATCTGCTCTGACCTCTTTATAGAC
>NC_139991.1:52266828-52412944 GCF_964263955.1 Coregonus lavaretus
ATGACTTCTCGCTCAAAGTCCCATTGTGACATGTGTCAGGGAGCGACCTAGTTCACAATTCAGGCACAAACTCAGGGTATTATTCATACCTGTTCTGTTCAGTAGCTCCCCTCACAGTCACTGCTGTTTGAGTCAACCTCCAGGAACAAACATGGCCATGTTGTTAAATGTTGTGAGGGTTCCCTGTTCAGAGTACCCTGTCGCTTAATGCCCTAACATCACAGAAAACCAAAGAACAAGGGAGGAGGGGAAAGAAAGCCTGAAAGAACGCAAGCCTGAAAAGAGGAGAGAATGGAGGGCTGAAAGGGGTGAACGGCAGGCAGAGATGCCCGCACGGATGGATGCCAAGCAAAACGCATTGACACAGAAAAGCCAATACTTCATGAAGTAAGGCATGTATTCAAATCAGATTAAAGGGGCTAGTCTCTCGCTGGGATCCCCTCAGCTCAAGAGGAGTAACAAAATGGAGTAGTATATCTACTGGTGACTCAAGGGGTCTGCAGGTACTAAGGGGGTTGAGGAGTTGTTTAAACAAAGCAGAATATGCCAAGCTTATTGCTGTTGCCATAGTTTTAATGCTTTTATTACATACTCGGATATAATGTTTGAGACTAATAAAAATCAAGGTTTCTAAGGTCTAGGGGTTTAAGACAGTAACAATTGCAGGAGCTCTGTTGAAACGCAATGACACGGAATGTCAGTCATTGATCTGCATAATGACAAATGAAATTATTTATCACGAATAGATACAGAACTAAAAACAGATGTTCACAATGAAAAACCATAGGCCTTTCTCGCTCTCTCGCTCTCAAATTTGGTTTCAGTTTCATTTCTCTGTATAAACTAGCAAAGCACAAAGTGAACCATTTAAGTACATGTCATCGATATACAAATCAAGTTCTAGAAACAGGGCTGGAGATTGTACCACGAGAGTTCTCCACTGATGGACATTTGCCAAACAGTGGTCATTTTCCATAAGATATTGTATATGCTGAACATGTTTCTTTCCTGATCATACTGCAGCAGCAGGTCCAACTCTATCAGACCCTTCCTGGGGTTGACCCGTTACCCCTATTGGACTGTATCCTTGTTGACCTCTTTCATCCAACCTCCACCCCTTTTCACATCTCTAGTCATACCTTCACTAATGCTTTCCTAACAACACAACAACACTTCTCTGAAAACACTCTCCCACACAGACACCTTATCAGCCCCAGTCAGAAACCTGAACAGGATATCCTGCCAAAGCACAGACACACCATTCCCCGTTAAACATTCAATGTGCGTCCAGACAAGATCTGTTAACAGGGTTTAGGCTGAATATAATTTGTTTAGGGGCATCAAATCCCACCTTGGCTATGTGTGCACTGCGGGCAGGTAAAGTCCAGCCCACTATGACTAGGAGGGGGGAAAGCAACACTGTCTGGCATTTCACCTCTTTAATGCCTAGGTTTCCCAGCAGCTATAACATTCAACTGGCTCACAACTTGTAGATGGAAAGATAAAATAACTCATTGAGGGGAAGAAAGACAGAAAAGTGGAAAAGGAAGAGCCTAATGTTTTTCTTCCTCCCTCCATTTCTTCACTCTCTCTTTATATCGATCATTGATTTGCTCAAAGAGCTCTATTCAGCACATGATGTATGGGAGTGAGATCACTGAAACAATGGCTGTGTCTCAGACAGCAGGATAGGCAGAGAACGACGGGGGAGAAAATAACAGAACGGTAAGGGACGCATTTCAAGATGACACTTCTTTCTCTCTATAGCAGGGGTGTCAAACGTCCGGCCCACGGGCCGGATCAGGCCCGCAAACGGGTTTAATCGGGCCCGCGAGATGATTAAAAAAATAAGAATAATTGTAAAGTATAAAAATGCGCTGCAATTTTTCAATAAAATAAACTGCTGTTCCAATTGCGTCCACTGGATGGCGCAATAGCAATTGTGTTAAGCAAGCAAACTGTTTATACCGGGGCAGAGCAAGTAGGTCAAGCACGTGCAGCCAATGAGCTACTTTGTTTTGCCCGCGATATTTATTACGGCTTCTACTTTTAACATTATGTGCTTTGGCACCCTCATTGCCCCAATATGTCTCTGTCAAAAAAGAGAAAAGTGGACGCAGAGTGCAGAGTGTTCCAAGAAAAATGGTCATCCTATTTATTCACGGAATTGAATGGGAAAGCTGTATGTTTGGTGTGTTCAGAGCATGTTGCAGTGCTGAAAGAATATAACCTTCGTCGCCACTATGTGAGTCTTCATGCCGACAAATATGACAACTTTCAAGGACAGCGGAGATGAGAGAAGGTGAATGAACTGTTGGCGGGTCTGAAGAAACAGCAGTCTGTGTTTACTCACAGCCGAGACATCAGTGACGCTGCAGTGAAAGCTAGCTACCTCATTGCTAATGAAATCGCAGTGGCTTCAAAACCATTTAGTGAGGGTGAATTTGTAAAAACATGCATGATGAAGGCAGCGGAGATTGTGTGCCCTGAAAAGCGGCAGGCTTTTGCAAATATCAGCCTGACAAGAAACACAGTTGCAGACAGGATTTCCGATCTTTCAGTGGATTTGGACAGCCAGTTGAAGCAAAAAGTAAAGTCATTTATTGCGTTTTCGGTTGCAATTGATGAAAGCACGGACATTACAGATGTTGCACAACTGGCCATTTTCATCCGCGGAGTTGATGACACATTGACCGTCACCGAGGAGTTCGTGAAGTTGGTGCCGATGACAGATACAACGACAGCAGCTGATATTTTTACCGCACTCGTCGGCGCGCTGGACAGGGTCGGGGTGGACTGGTCCCGCGCTGTCAGCCTGGCTACAGATGGTGCGCCCTCAATGATCGGGAAAAAAGCAGGCGTTGTGACAAAGTTCAGAGAGAAAGTGCAATCTGCAAATGGAGGACGTGATTTTTTGACTTTTCACTGTATTTTGCACCAGGAGGCTTTGTGTTGCAAGTCATTAAAGATGGATAACGTCATGAAGGTGGTCATCCAAACTGTTAATTTCATCCGATCCAGAAGCCTGAATCACCGTCAGTTTGACAGCCTTCTCAGAGAGAAAGACCACATCTATGGCCTGCCATACCACACTGAGGTAAGATGGTTAAGCCGAGGTGCTGTGCTGAGGCGTTTCTTTGATTTACGAGAAGAAATTGAACAGTTCATGGAAGAAAAGGGCAAACCAGTGTTAGAATTTCATTCCGCAGAATGGATGCAGGACCTTGCATTTATGGTGGATGTTACAGAGCACCTGAATAACTTGAACAAACAGCTGCAAGGGCGCAACAAAGTTGTCACGCAGTATTATGACAGCATACGTTCTTTCAAGTTGAAGCTGTCATTGTGGGAGACGCAACTTGCCGGTGGTGATGCAGCTCACTTCCCCTGTCTGAAAAATGTGTGCGCGACCCAACATGTGGCAGACATGAAGCGGTTCAAAGATAAAATAACGGGACTGTTACGGGAGTTTGAGCAAAACGCTTTCAGATGTATGTTTATATGTTTTTATGTTGATGTGCTATTGTTTTTAATTGATTTTATTTTATTTGTATATTTAACCTATTCTTGACTCTGTGGTTCTTGCACTTGTTTGGGGAACAGGATTTCATTATTTTTATCTACATTTCTGCCTGAGAAATGACACCCTGATATAGTTCTGTGATCTGTGAAACAGTTCTGCTAATCACTGAGGCATTGTGTGTTTGTGTGTTCTTTGTCCTCAGAACTTTCAAATAACTTGAGGTGTTTTATGACTAATAGTGATGTTGTGCTTTTGGACACTGTCCTCAGGCTCCAGCTTTATGTTTATATGTTTTTATGTTGATGTGCTATTGTTTTTAATTGATTTTATTTTATTTGTATATTTAACCTATTCTTGACTCTGTGGTTCTTGCACTTGTTTGGGGAACAGGATTTCATTATTTTTATCTACATTTCTGCCTGAGAAATGACACCCTGATATAGTTCTGTGATCTGTGATATACTTCTGTGAATCACTGAGGCATTGTGTGTTTGTGTGTTCTTTGTCCTCAGAACTTTCAAATAACTTGAGGTGTTTTATGATTAATAGTGATGTTGTGCTTTTGGACACTGTCCTCAGGCTCCAGCTTTATGTTTATATGTTTTTATGTTGATGTGCTATTGTTTTTAATTGATTTTATTTTATTTGTATATTTAACCTATTCTTGACTCTGTGGTTCTTGCACTTGTTTGGGGAACAGGATTTCATTATTTTTATCTACATTTCTGCCTGAGAAATGACACCCTGATATAGTTCTGTGATCTGTGAAACAGTTCTGTTAATCACTGAGGCATTGTGTGTTTGTGTGTTCTTTTTCTTTAGAATTTTCAAATAAACTTGACGTGTTTTATGATTAATAGTGATGTTGTGCTTGTACTATTTTGGACACACTGTCCTCAGGCTCCAGCTTTATGTTGTATGTTGATCGTATTAAAACAAAGAAAACAATCTGAAGTTGTTGTTTTTAAGTTATATATACCATGATTTTTCCGGTCCGGCCCACTTGGGAATAGATTTTCCTCCATGTGGCCCCTGAGCTAAAATGAGTTTGACACCCCTGCTCTATAGACACATGAGAAGCGCCTGTACATCCCAACATACTGTATATGATCTCAATCTAAAATAATTATACCAACTTTAAAATCTAATCAAAGACACTAGCTGGGTAGATTTAAGTGAATATTTTTTCAACAATGAGAAATAACAGAAACCTTATCTTGTATTTATTTGTCCTTTATAAATACAGATGAAAAATCTATTTTCAAGGGAGACCAGGACGGCAGCAACAAAATAAAACTACTAGTAGAATCTTAGCCAGCACAGAAAAGTATAGCCATATAAAGATAAATATATAAATATAGCCATAATAATCATATGCACTAATGCCATTCTGGCTAGTGGTGCAAGTGGTGGGCAGTGGGCAGCAGTGGGCAGTAGTGGGCAGTAGTGGGCAGCAGTGGGCAGAAGTGGGCAGTAGTGGGCAGTAGTGGGCAGCAGTGGGCAGCAGTGGGCAGCAGTGGGCAGTAGTGGGCAGCAGTGGGCAGCAGTGGGCAGTAGTGGGCAGCAGTGGGTAGCAGTGGGCAGTAGTGGGCAGCAGTGGGCAGCAGTGGGCAGCAGTGGGCAGTAGTGGGCAGGACCTTGGTACAGTACAGACTGAACACAGGAGATTATGTGATCACAGTGAGACAGGACAGGTGGAGGCAGAGGTCAGCCTTCCTCCAGCACTCAAGTACACATTCAAATTTGGCATCGTTTATTTCAGAGAACAATTAACTGGGAACCTTATGACCTCTGGCTCACAGAAACTCCTGCCAATTACGGACACACACACACACACACACACACACACACAAGCACACACACACACACACACACAGCCCCTGTGGTTTCACAAAGCATGGCAGGCGGCTCTCTCCTGAGGTCCATAGCCCCTAGCCCCAGCGCTCTGCTCTGACAGAGGAGACGTTTCGGTCTGCTATCTGGCACGGGTTTCCATGCTGTTGTTGTGAATGAGAAGCCTCCAGCCGTCTCAGTTCTGTCCATTCCCTCTCTCTCTCTCTTTATTTCCTTATCACTGATTATTTTCTTAGAATTGTCAGTCTAATCCACTTGTTGTGCCCCATCCCATCCTACTGATAACAATCCTATTCTTTATCAACACCTTTCATGACCTACTTTCCATTTGCTGCTTTCTTCATTTGCTCTCATTACTGGTGGGCAAATACAAATAGACCAGGTAAGCCTGGAAGAAGTGTTTTAGTCAGATAATGAAAAGTGTAGTGTCTACTACAGTGTTTTTACAATTGAGATTAATTTTAGCATAAACATTTGGTTAAAGTTACAGTAGCCTAACTGTATTAATTAAATAATGTATTGAATGTTCTTTCCACATTCATGAATAAGCTGATGTGGCTCCTGATCCTGACATGATGAGGTGAATCCTTACGTTCCTCTCCCCCTCTCCGTTCACCTTGGCCACATGCTGTACAAGTGGAGGAGCAGGAGCAGCCCTGATTGGTGCTCAACGTCAACCATCAGGTCATAGTGCCCTTCAGCAGGCTGCCAGAGCCTCCAACACAGTGGAGCCCACCATGTTGTCATACTGTGTACCTTCCATAGACACTCACTCTTATCAAACTTCACCTTGAAAACTGATCTAGGATCATCTACACACCACTCTCCCATTGTCAACCATTATGAGCTAAACAATCTGACCCTGGCCCAGTGAAGGGGATCAGATATTACAATGTGAGTCCAAGGTATGGCAAAGCAGAGCCCACAGACAGGGCAAACTGGGTTATGGGAGTCATGACAACACTAAAATCAATAGTCCCACAATGAACACAAACAGTCCTAATCATCTAATAACCACAAAGTCAAATGTAATCATTACAGTAGCAGCACCGTAGGTTAAGATAGTCAGGGTGCTACGAGGTCTTGACCGTATGTTCGTGGACACAGAGTGACTCATTTCACAGTACGGCGCATCACAGCCTCTCAGGCTGCTCATGCATGACACAACCCACACGGTAGGGCACAGCACATACTGATAAAATCACTTCTCCTCCACAGGCAAAGGGCCGGAACTACTTCTGACTGCCACTTCACCACTATCCATTTCTAGATCAGATTACCCCCTCCCCACGCTTCCAAAAAAAAGAAAAAAGAAATAAGAGATTCTCATAAAGCAGTATTATTGAGATTGTGAAAATATAGGGTAATTCCACCAGGTCTTAGGACCCTGGGGAGGCTAATCACAGCTGTATGTATTGGGCATGATGTTTAAACACTCCACTGGTTCGACATTGAGCCAATGACAATGGCATACAGAGCCGGGGCTGAGAGAGAGCCTGAGACAGTGATACCTGAACACATTATCTTAATAATGACCTTAATTACCGTAATAATAATAGCCAATTTTTTATCCCTATAAAAACATTCAAATGCGGAGTAAGATTTGGTGCAAGCAGATTAATAAATATTATTTCACCTTATTCCCCATTATGTACTCCTTGAAGGGAAAATTGTGTAAATGTTGCAGCGGTATAACAGCATAGTACATCTGGCTCACAATGAGTATGTATCAGTCCTTAGTGCTCAGGGGGAGATGGCAGCTCTCTGCACACCACACAGTGACCATGGGCTAGGTCAGAGGACAATCCTTCTAGTGGCGGATTGCATAATCCGGATTAAACAGATAAATTATATTACTGGAGCTCTTTTGTCAATTACATGTTTTCTGAAAACCAGATATTCCATACAGAAAATACAAGTCATCAATAATGCCATTATCGTGAAATACAGTACATCATCAACCTGATTACCACTTTAAAAAATCTAAACGTAGACATACAGTATGCAATGGTATCACTGTAATTAATATTGCATAAAATTATTGCATAATATTGCATTTAAAAAAAAGGCAGCCAAGGAAATTGACATTATTTCATGACATCATCCTTAGCTACACCATATCTCCTCAACTTTAGCTACACCATATCTCCTCATCTTTAGCTACACCATATCTCCTCATCTTTAGCTACACCCTATCAAAACACAAGAGCTAAAAGGTTTTCCCCCCTCTAAAGCATTATCTCTGGTCCTGGGTTCCTGGTCTGAGGGCCTCTCCCTCCCAGAGACAGAGGGGTCCACAGCCAGCCCATTACAATGTTTTTGTCCTGCGCTCTATTCAGGTCCCTCGACCTTTGGCTCCCTGTGCCTCCCGGGCCAGCTGCACAGAAGTCCCTGTGTGGAGACATGCCAGAGAAAAATGCAGGAAGAATTGGAGGGGGGAGAAGAGGGGGAGAGGAGGTTAGAGGAGGGGAGAGGGGATGGTGGGGCAACCAGGGTCTGGAAACCCTTCATTTCAGAGCTGTGGAGGGATGAAGGGGAAAGCATGTTTGGTTTGTGAGTGACCGAGTGAGGGGGGACTGGATCTCTTGGCAATTGAGGCCACAGTATAGCAGTCCTACGTTCTGCACTGACCGTTCGTCACACACCTAAACCCTCTGCTTTATTTTCTCCCACGCTTCATCTGATAAGCAGGAAGCCCTGCCTTCCCTCCCTGCTCCCTGCCATAAAAAACACACACACACAGACACAGAGAGAGGACCCAGGCCTCCCATGCTGAGCGCATTCACTGTGCTGGTGGACTGCCTCTGCAGTAGTAGAGAAACATTAGCAGCGGTGAAATCTTACAGAGGTTATGCAATCAGCAGCAGCACCACAGTGTTTTCTCCTGCATACACTATTTTGGCCAATGACGAGAATCGATGAGTGTGGCCCAGTGGCGAGGAACGACAAGCCTGGAGATTAGTGGACTAACCCCATGCTGCCCTCCTCCTCCTCTCAGCATTCCCTCTCATTTCATGAAATGCATCAGACACGTAGATGCTGTTGTTTTACGTAATCTCCGGATCAGGCGTTGGGCCCAGCCTCAGAGAGAGAGAGAAAGAGAGAGAGAGAAAGAGAGAAAGAGAGAGAGAGAGAGAGAGAGAGAGAGAGAGAGAGCGAGAGAGAGAGAGCGAGAGCGAGAGAGAGAGAGAGAAGTCAATGCAGCCCAGAGAAACAGGGATATGACGACACCTCAGATACCAAAAGGGACACTACGATTGTTCTTCCAGTCCCCCCTCACACACTTGAACAGATTCCACATTTTAACTGCAAATTAATTAGCAAAGAATGAGTCTACCCCTTAATTAGCAATTCATTTCCCCACTTCTAAAGTGCTGTATTGTCTACTATTAATAAGGCTCACACAAGGCAAATATTGTAACAGAGGGTAGACGTGTGACATGTTGCAAAGAATATTATAATAATGTGATGCAGTGTGAATGTTTCTCTCTGTTGCTTTTGACGATTTTATAAACAATCCTCCTGAAACAACAGAACCTTTGTTTAATTAGGCATGTCAAGAGGGTCACAAGAAATTCTTATTAATAATCCAGATGCTCAGAAATATCAATAGCTGTAACTTTGCACATATTAATGCATTTCACTACTTTTCAAAGATGGACACATTTTCTGAAGTTTTGATCTACTGAAGCGTTGTCAATCAATATCTCTGGGATAATATGTATCTCAAAATAAACTCACTTCCTAGTGTTGAGATAGCCAACAACAATGGAAACAGTAGAGGTTACAAATCTGTGATTTCATTATATACAGTCTGTTTCCCACTACAGCAGGGAAAACATACACCCAAACAAGTTCAACAAATTCCTAAACAAGATCCAGCAACATTGATCCATACAAAAGCATCACCATTCATTCATGTCACCTTTCATAAGCAAACGAAGAGGAGAAAGAGGGATGATTCTTCTATCTGCTCCTGCCTTCTCATCACATCTCTAACTCTCCTCTACACCACCCTTTATCTTCTCCGTTCTACTACTTCTCTTCCTCTCTCTTCTATTCTCTTCTGCTTTCCTCTGTCCTCCTCTCCTCTACCTTCTCCCCGCTCTCTGCTATACTACCCAAACCTTTCCATAAACCAATGCTTCTCTCCTTCCTCTCGTTCCCTCTCTTCTCGCCCTCTTCCCCTGGCTTAGTCAATAAGCTAGTTCCCTGCTGCACGTGTGCAGCCAGATAATGCAAATGTTTCTATAAATAGAGGCGATAGTGCTGACAGTGGCACTCATTCAGGTGAGATATCTCTGAGTAATGCACACACACACACACAGACACACGAGGATCCGAACAACGGCAAGACAAATCCACTTAGGGAGTCTGTTACTGTGTTCTTCATCACAGACACTCTCCTGAGCCAGCACAATGCTTCACAACACAACACAACACAGTACAACATCACACCACACAAACCAATGCTACACAACACACAACACACAATACTAAACATAAAATCTCTCGTGGACAGATTCTGTCTCAATTTCTAAAACGTATAGACCCAGAAGTTTATCACACAGCTGACCAAATTACGCAAGATTTTACTTCTGGGTTAAGACTGCTAAACATAACGCCCCTTTTCCCCCAAAGCACAGCCCTGGACGTATGCATGAGCACTAAAGAGCCTAATTAACCTTCACCCTCAAGGTCCACAACAGGTAAACCTGTAGGGTAGCCTAATGGGGGGGTGGGGGTATAGAAAGAGGAGCAAGGGAGGAAAGAAGAAGGGGGTAGAAGATGAGCATATGAATGTGCAGCGGCTCTCGGCGGCTCTCAGCAGCGGCGGGCTCACCTTCCAGCTCGTGATGGATGACGTCAGAGAGGCTGGGCTCGTCGCCCCACCAAAAGATCCACAGCTCCTTGGCGTCAGGCTTGACTTTGCGGCGCCACACACACAGGAGGTTGGCCTGCACGCAGCGCATGAAGCTGCGCAGCACCGGGTCGTCCTGGGCTGGCGCCGAGATCACCGGCCCGTACTCGCCCCCGCCACGGAAGCTGTAGCACCGCCATTTGATGCCCGTCAGCTCTGCCTGGAGCAGAAGAAGAGAAAGAGTGTGCTATTATTATTTCTGTATAATGTAATCATTTTGTATTATCATAATTAGTATCAATAAAGTTCATTAAATTACAATACACAAAGAGAGACAGAGAGCGTGTTATTATATCTGTATACTGTAATCATTTTTGTATTATCGTAATTAGTATCAATAAAGTTGGTTGAATTGTCATTGAGTGGTGGTTTACTGTAATGAAAGAGAAGAGTGGCCTCAATATGACATAACCACAAACTAATACACTAGGATTGATCCCACTATAAATTAAAATTTTCACCTCAATGACTATGCCCTCTAAACATTATTGAAAATGTTTAGCATTGAACGACATTGACATGATAAGTTCATTATAAGACCATATTATGTCCTTGTAATCTGAGACAACTGAGGTCATGTCTGAAGCACTGTTCGTAGCTCTTTCCCGTCAAATAAAGTTGTATACAATGTTAAGTGATTAATGAGCTGCTACATTATGTTAAATATACTGTAACCTAGAGCTCTATGGCATTCCTGCTAACAGGGTTCTGATTTCTGCCTTGCTACTAGGCAGTGCAGTATCGGTTCTATTCATATGAATCATATTACCTTCACCATAGCCGTTGTAAAAATGAATATACTGTATAGTATGACACTGAATAGGCATGTGTGAGAAAGAGAGAAACGGAGAGAGGGAGGGAGAGATTAAGAGAGAGCAACAGAGAAAAAGAAAGGAAGACAAGGAGCGAGAGAAGAAGGGGGAGAAATTGTGTCAGGGTCAATCACTGGAGCACAGTCAGTGTCTTACATCTTCTCAATTTCATTTGATGGAATGGAACGCATTTATGTTGCCTATCAGAGGGCTGGGGGAGCGAGGCAGTCGACAACCTTGTCAAATAGGACGTTTGTTCAATCTATTGATGAGCAGTAAAAAGGACAACCCCACTGCACCAGAGAGAGGGATCTTTAAACAGATGCGAAGACACACCAAGGACACAGAGGATATATTTTCTCAGACAGAAAAACAGTCTGGCCGGGGTGAAATATTGCCGTCATGTGTACAGAGTCTGTCATTTCACTTCTGTGGGTTTTATTTATATACAATAAACAACGGGCCGTTGATCCACATTAGGAAATTATGGTTGAAAACCGTTATGTCTCTCTCCACAAAAGACATACATTTTGCTTCTGAATGCAACTCAATATCACAGAGTCTTCAAATTAGGCTCTAGTGTCGGTGTCTATGAAGAAAAAGGCTGAGAATGAACATCTCACAAAGGCTGCGTTCAATACCCACTGAGGCAGATTTGGCAGGATAAGGGAGACCTCTCAGAGAGTCACGCTGCCTAGGCTCCTCTCCTGTGTTCAGCCAGCTGTGAGGGCCTAGCTTGGCATGCGTTCCTGGCTGGCACCATGCCACCCCTCGCCAACTTTCAGAAAATAATACTGTCTGTCCCATTGGAGCTTTATGGAAGAACAGGCTACATGGAAACACGCAGCAAAAGAGGGCACCTTGCTGGAAAAATAGATCTCAATGTGCTTATGTGGTTGGAAAGATGGGGTGGAGGGTCCCAGCTTTAAAGAAGGGTGTGTGTGTGTGTGTGTGTGTGTGTGTGTGTGTGTGTGTGTGTGTGTGTGTGTGTGTGTGTGTGATTGTCTGTCTGTAGTCTGTACAGTATAACATACAAGTGTTTTTGGTGGAACAGCCCCTGTGAAAAATATGCCTCGTAATTACAAAGCCACTCTTCCATAATGACAGAGTATGTGTAATCTGAGATATAAACATTGGCACGTCGATAATCTGTACTAAAAATAGGCCCGGCGGAGGTCAAGGATGTGCTTCTCCCAAAGCAAAGGAGCAGACATCCACCATCCGCTGGAGTCACTCTCTGTGAATGTGAAAACCTTAGACACAGAATCTGACAGGGGTCACTTCTAAACCTGAAACAGGTTCACTGGGAGGCCATGTAGGGTATCTGTATGGCTGAGACTGCACTATACCCCCCCTAGCATCACTAAGGTAGCTGGACTCTGTAGCTACATTTCAAATGACCGTTTCTATTACCCCCATGACCCCATTGAACCCTGATGGAAAGTAGCACAGTAGGGGAGAGTGGGGTTAGTTGAGCCAAATGGGTCAATTGAGACACCCTGGTTTCTAGGAAACCATACACAAAATGTGCTGTATCATGTGACCAAATATTTAGGAAGTGTTCATCATTTCATGGAGTGTGTGAAGGAAGAAACCACATAAAAAAGTGGCAAGCAAGTTAGGTCCCAGAAAAGTATTTTCACCAAGTCAAATGAATGTATTGTGTTAGAGGTTTCATGATGCTTGTATCTGAACCAAAGTAAATCATTTAAAGATTGTTCTATACATCAGTTGAAGTCTCTATAAGCTTCAATATGAGGTCCTAAACCTAGCATGAACGTGCATCCTTATAGCTGTGTGGTCTAATATAGTCCAAATGTTTGCCTTGGGGTTAGTTGAGCCAATGGCCATGGGGTTAGTTGAGCCAATGGCTGAGCCAATGGCAAGTTGAGCAAATTGAAGTGTTTTCTTCCCAGGCATAATGCAAGGCATTATTGCTGGGATATGAGGTAAGTGTTTAAAAAAAGTACAAAGTGTTTGTTAGGTGTTAAGCCTGTGTTAAAAGATGCTTAAAATGATTAAAATACAAAAAAGTGATTGTGATTGTGTTGAATTGTGTTTGGGAAATAAAGATAGAAATGGTTTGAAAAAGGTTGTGTTAATATTTCATTCAGTAAAGAAATGTGTAGGCGGCTATACTGACCCATACCAGGGGTACGTTTTGCCAAGAGACAACTTTTTTTGGACAAGCTATGTTTTCAAAACTGTAATTTTTCCATGAATTCTGATTATTTCCAGGGAAACTCAACATCCTGAAATATACGTAGATATCTTTGTTAGAAAGAATACTATATTTCCCTTGACGGAGTTATGCTGAATGTAAAAATAAAAAAAACTCTCAACTTACCCCACTCTCCCCTACCTCACACACTCACACACACGCACATACACACACGTATACTGAGTATACCAAACATTAGGTACACCTTCCTAATATTGAGTTGGGGCATGGACTCTAGAAGGTGTCAAAAGTGTTATACAGGGATGCTGGCCCATGTTCACTCCAATGCTTCCCACATTCTTGATACACACGGGAAACCGTTGAGCGTGAAAAACCCAGCAGCGTTGTAGTTCTTGACACAAACTGGTGCACCTGGCGCCTACTACCATACCCTGTTCAAAGGCACTTAAATATTTTGTCGTGCCCATTCACCCTATGAATGGCACACATACACAATCCATGTCTTAATTGTCTCAAGGCTTAAAAATCCTCTTTAACCTGTCTCCTCCCCTTCATCTACACTGATTGAAGTGGATTTAACAAGTGACATCAATAAGGGGTCATAGCTTTCACCTGCATTCACCTGGTCAGTCTACGTCATGGCTCCCGAGTGGCGCAGCGGTCTAAGGCACTGCATCTCAGTGCTTGAGGTGTCACTACAGACCCCCTGGTTCGATTCCAGGCTGTATCACAACCGGCCGTGATTGGGAGTCCCATAGGGCGGTGCACAATTGGCCCAGCGTCGTCTGAGTTTGGCCGGTGTAGGCTGTCATTGTAAATAAGAATTTGTTCTTAACTGACTTGCCTAGTTAAATAAATGGAAAGAGTAGGTGTTCTTAATGTTTTGTATACTCAGTGTATACATACACCAGAGCTGTGATGCAGACTAAGAGTGTTTAAAAGCAATGCCTCGCATCCGAAGGCCCAATTTCTGGTTGACGGTCGGCAAGAGTAATTGTATCCAATGATAACAGGCGTGATGTGATAATGAGGTGTGTGTTTGCAGGCCCAGGGCAGGTTTCTGTGCAGCCTGGGAGCCAAGGAGCAGCTGCTCTATCTACCGCTAGCCTAAAAGGCCAGAAACTACTCCCAGTTGACCATAGGCACAGATCTAGGATCAGCTGAAATCAACTAACCCTGTAGGGGCCAACCTACTGTAGTCTATACTACAGGTCATTTGTGAACTACGGGTGAGTTCCAGTTACCCATAGGCACAGATCTAGGATCAGCTTAACCTCTCCAAATCCTGGCCTTTACTAATAGTGGGAAAATGCCAAACTGACCTTAGATCAGTGTCTAGGGACAACCTCATCCTACATTGAGTCACGCCCAGTCATGACAACACAGACAGAGATAGTGAGAGGGCCAGTGCCATTTTATCCCTCATAATACGAGGGAACATAAATCACTCACAACACGTGAAAACAACTAGAGTTTCTTTCACTCCACTGCCAGTCAGTTAGATTTTGTTTTTACTATGGCTAATAAAAACAACACTGTTTCAAGCACCTTGTTTACTGGCCCTCGGTTCTCTCATCTCTGAATGAACACAATGCCAAAAACAGGGTTTTCCTTCAGTCACAGAAAGAATCCGGAGGTCTGACCTTCCTCTGATCTCCATTATCTCACTTTTCTCTTCTCTTGCACTCAATCTCTCGCTTATCTGTGTGGCTGTCTACTGTATTATTACACCCTGTGATTGACAACAGCAACAAGTGAGAAGCGCGATCTCTCCCCGGTCTGTAGAGAAGAAGAGATAATCTAACTGTGAGCTTTCATTGGATCTATGTGTTAGTATACAGACAGGTGACTGACTACACTACAGTATCTGTGTTCAGGTATCAACCAATACAATATCCTGCAAAAGGGTCAAACAGAAAACACTCGACATCTGGTTGTAATCAAACGCATATGGGAGTCAAAGCATCTCCTCTGGTGAACCTTTGGCACACACATAGCTGGAATTGCAAGTTGCGGCCAGAGTCAGACACATAACTTAGTGAGGATAAAAGTCAGGCACATCCAATACAGGCACACTTCTATAATGTAGTAAGACACTGTAGATGTTACATGCAGAGCCTCAGCAAACCAGCACATCTCAGTAAGGTGATAGTGCACCTACTGTAAACAGCCTTAACACACAACCCAATAGAAAACCCATAGACTCTAAACAGGAGACACATAACAACAGGGAAACCCCCATAATATAGTTTACAAGGTTTCTGCACAGACAGGAAAGCACAGTTGACTCAGTCTTCACCTTTGAGGTCAGTGGCTTGTGGAGTGAGAAAACATTCACCTTATTGTCCTGCCTTAACAACTTGGGGTGTTGGGGGAGAGCTTCACAAGTAGTAGTGAATGGATTGTTTGTATTTTACCTCCATGCCGCAAATGCAATTTTCCCTCCAGACTGACACACACACAGAGACACACACACACGTGAGCGCAAGGTGCTGCAAAAGCAAGATCGTAATTGAATTTGGGAGAAAAAAGGAGGTCAAATAAATAAATAATAATAATTGGAACAAATAGACAAATAGACAGTGCATTGACACACAAGGTCATGCATGACAACACAGCCAGAGACATGACTGTATAGAGGGCATAGCACTTCCTTCTAGGATTGGGCGGCATCCAGATTTTCAAATCGTCATACCATCCTTCTCTCACACCGGGATTTACGGTATTATCGGCTTAGTACACAACGGGGTGCCAAAAAAATCAAAAAATCCCATTGGGCGTCTATTACCAGAATGCTAACAAGTAATTAGCACAAGTAATAGCACATTTCCATGGAGGCTGCTAGCTAAATATGCTAATGAGCACAAACGAAAATAAACAAATTGCAAAGACAGGCAATCTAGCTCATAAAGTTATACATATATAGGTAGGAGCTACCGAATGTCATTTTTGGTGAGGACATTTACAAGCGAACGGGAATGAGAGACATTGTGCAAATTATCAAAGTTTTGACGCATGCAGTACTGCCTCTCCAGCAGCATGTCTACACACTGTGTCTGTGTGGAGTCTGGAGTCACTAGGGCAACGGGCTTGCCTGCTTGGAGAAGAGGGTGGACGAGCAGATGGCCGAGAACTGAGAAGAGAACAAACGCAAGGAAATCAAGAAAACAGTGGCAGCTGTACAAATAACTCATCCAAAGGGCTTTGACTTCTCAAAAACGGCAGAAAGCTAACACAATATGATGCCCTGTCACCTTATTAATACAGCCACTTACTTAGATAGCAATTAAAGGGGTCGTATTAATGCAGAATTCTGTGTTTTTCACACAGGAAAAAAAGATAAAACACATAAGCTGGTAGAGCACGGCGCTTGTAACGCCAAGGTAGTGGGTTCGATCCCCGGGACCACCCATACACAAAAATGTATGCACGCACGACTGTAAGTCGCTTTGGATAAAAGCGTCTGCTAAATGGCATATTATTATTATTATTATTATAAGAAATATCTTGCTGCGTTTTGTAAACGCAGATCTAAAATGCTTCTTATTGTAATTTCTGCTCGGCATCAGACTAATTTTGTGCTTCAGTTGCACTTCTAAACTCGGATAAGAATTCACGAACAGGCATTCAATCAGCAGACAGCGCTCCAACTGATGTGTAGCTTATTTTCTCCAGTACTATGGTGAAATGCAAGATTAACTTTAAGCAAAACATTAGGAAATGTAGCTGGCTACATTCTTTCTATGATAGGCCTAAACATTAGAAATATGATGGTAATGCACAGTTTTTGCTAAAAATATATTGCTTTTTCATTGTAAGTTCATTTACTTGTGTGGCTGCCAGCCAAATAGCGTTGCACTTCTGTTGTCATCTGATGAAAATGAAGCTATTTTCCGCCGAATGTGTTGAACTAATGTATTTTCTGTGAAGGAAAACTATAGTTGCACGCCCCTGATCACTCTATTGAAGCAAAAAATCACTGTTGACTTTCAATATAAAACGTGACCCCTGTCAATACACAGCTGGACACACCTGCTCCCGCTTTCTCCTGTTGTGCTATTTACAAACAAACATGTGACTGGCTCAACTGTGCTGGGTAAGTAAGCTTCATAATGTAAAATAATGTGACAGGTGAAATAAGAACGCAATCTGCTTTATCTCCCAACGCATTGCACAAGTTGACTGCAGGTATTTACAAAAATTAAAATGTATTGAAAAACTTCAAATAAATAGTTTCAGCGGTATTGACGGTATTGAAAAAACCTCCCGTGGCTATTTCAAAATCCCCCGGTATATGGTATATACTGTATACCGCCCAAACCTACTTCCTTCCTTCCCGTTACACGACAAACAACATTGCTAGGGCACTCAAGTGTTTCTTTACACACGCCAACCCGCAGTTAGCCATTCATAAAAAGCAGCCCTGCCTTTTGTAAGCAGCGACAGAAACATAAAGCACAGAGTAGTCTGGAGTTCTCAAGGAGCCCAGAGGACTTCACCGTACACTATGACTTACTATCAACACACAATGCTATCTTTTCCATCTGAATGTTAAGTTCAGTTTAGCAAACAGCTTGAGTTTCTAAAAACTCACTTACTCACTATCAAAGCCTTTAAGTCTTTAAGAATGTGGGTCACTTGAACAGGTGGGTCTCCTCACCAGTTAGGAGATGGGAACCTGGTATCAAAGCGTCTCATGCTGAATGATAAGAGAGTGGAACAGAGATGCCACTCTGGGATTCTTGTAGCAATGTAAGAGCAATAGTGTTGGACAGAGGAGAGCACTTTAGGCAATGAAGAGACAGCTTATATCAGCAGCTTTACCTATCACGGCTTCTGTGAAACCCTTTCTGTCAGGGTGGCATTTTCAGCCAGTCAAATATCTGAAGACACTTGACATGCTGCCAATATTTGGGGTTTGTTCAACAGGCGGTACTGTAGACATGACTCACATATCATCCCAAAAGCCTCTACAGCAACATGAGTCAAATCCATTTAGCTCAAATTCAAAAAATCTTCTGAAATTCAAGTCATAAATAGATTTCACATTAATTGAAAAATGTTTATTATTTTTATTAAATTATTGCTCAGCTCCTGAACTGATTAGAATTGGAAACTGAAATAACCTCTACCCTTTGCTGTTAAGAACCAGCCTGTTCTATATTAGCCCAGTGTTGAAAAATGTAACTACTATGAAAACCAGAAATAACCTATTTTCCACATGGGGCAGGGTGGGTGGCACTGGAAGTGCTGAGAGCCTATACGTACCAGTCTGACTGACTTAGAGAAATCAGAACAGGCTAGATCCCCCTTCTTCAGTTAGCCCATTGAAATCAAATTAACCCATATTACTTCCTGCTTTTCCCCCTCTGGCCTTTTACAATGCACAAGGAGCTCTGCACATAACAGTATAGCAGAGGGGACCAGAGAGGGACACAAAAGCACCAAAACAGGTGCAGGAAATGGCCTCTGGGGCTCTCGGAACTAAACAGGTGCTTTTATTCTACCCTCTGCCGGCACCTCTACAAGGCCCTACAAAGGAAGGGCCGTCTTTATCGTGTGTCTGTTGTAGGATCTGGCCCTGGGAGGCAGGCAAGCCAAGTCACCTAATTAGAGCTGCAACCCTCCCCGGGGCAGAGTGACGGATGCGCCTGCCAATCAGCTGTGGCTCAAACTGCGGAGAGCTACAATGAACCTCTGATTTCTCACCTGATGCCAGGGGAGGGGGGCGGGACATGACAAGGGGGAAGACCAATGAAGAAGGGTGTTTGGTGATTGTTGTGACAGACAACGCTGACAAGATCCCACTCCAATGGCAAACAAAGACATGGAGTCATGCCATTGGGTTTTCTCTTAAATGGAGGACCAACCTAAAACAGTGGCCCTGCTTAACGTGAATTATTAATGGGCAAATAAATAAACCAGTCCCTCCATTACCAGCAGCGTGTCTCCAGTGCAACTTAATTAACTGTGACAGACCCAAAGAAATTCACCAGGAAAAAAGAGGGAAGTAAAAACAGTTGCTAGGCAACATACAACATCCGTAAGACTTTGGCAACTTATTCAATTTTCGAGATTCTGTCTCCAGGGTTACGGTGGAAAGATAACATTTCAAGCAGTTTAGGGGTCTTTTCTTACAAAGGAATGTAATTATCCATCTCTCCCCTCCCCTCCTCCCTCTCCCTCTCCAGTAATACCTCCATTGTCTGCAACCATGCACCTGGAATTCACAGACCCTGATTGGAATAAAAATAATTACTATATCCAGCATATAATGCATGTCAGGAAAGCCCCTGACTTACCAGAAGCAACACATTCATATCCAACTACAAGATCAGTCTGAAGATTATGACTGTGCGTTTGTTATGAACAATTTGACATTATGCAGATTTACTGACACTAGAAGGAGGCAGCAGAAACGTTTAAAACAATTTAATTGGACAAATGCAAAATAAATGTCTGACATATGATATAAATAATTGGATTTAGCTATGTAATTAAAAGTGAATTAAAATGTAATGACTTCTGAACAAAAGTCCATGCATTTAACATGACTTGCTTCATTACTCTAAGTAAAGTCAATCTCAGGTAGAACAGCAGAAGCAGACAGCAGTAACCCTCTTCTCTCTGTCTGCAGTGCTGGCAGTACAGAACCCTGCAGCAACTTTACCCTGACACCAAGTGGGAGTGACAGCATGGAGAGTCCTTCAAGAGAAGAATCAGAGAAGTGACTGCACTGACTGACTGCCTTGACTTCCAGTCTCTCACATCTTAACACAGCCTAACATGACCTTAAAGTACCACTCCTATTCACTCAGGGCTGCTTCTCTTACAGATATAGTAGCTTGTCTTGTTCATAACGCAACATCTTGGTGGTTGGCATGGTTGACTATATTGACATAAACATGTCTCCACATCATATTGGAAATCTCATCCCTTGTGTTTGCCAGGGCTGAGATTGAAAAGGTGCAAATGTTCATTACCATGTGAAAAGGCCGGATGTCTGCTAATTAATGATGAGAGCACACTTGTGGCAGTAGCACGGCGCAAATCAATGCCCTGCAATGGTTATCAAATCGACAATCTGGGCCTAGAGTGTTTGTTAACGAGAGTGCACGGCTGATTCATTGGGGATAATTTTTCAATAAAACATGACCGCATCCTGATTAGAATTCACTAACGCACAACAACAAGTATTTAGCTTAGCTACTCTATTCCAGACACTCTTTTGCTTTAACCAGCCTTTAACTTGAGTATAACTGTTATTGAATCTCAGCCAACTACTATATCGGCTAAGCTGTCAGACGAACAGAAAACATACAAGCTGAGAGAGATAGCTCCTTTAAAAGGAAAAGCTCTCGCTATCAAGATCGTTGGGTCAATTATGGTAATTACAAAGGGCTTTTCAGTGCTGCAGTAACAAAGACCACAACGTCTGTATGACGTCTCTAGAGCATCTATGGATGACACCTAATCCTCTCACAATCAAAGTGTGTTTATATCGAAACAAGGAATCTTTAAAACACAGTGTCAAGTTCACATATGAGAAATCACAATATGGAAATTATGATAACATATTTACAAAAGTTAGCGTTATGGTGGAAAAACCGAGTGGTGAAATTCAATTAAGTCGTGTGAAAAAGAGTGTGAGGGAAAACTCAAAAGTGTCACTCGAACAGTTAGAGTCCCTGTAATGGAGATAAGGCGGCAGCCCTGAATGAGGAGAGTCACAATGCTAGACATCCCCTCAGTAGCAGCCACGGCAGCGGCCTTGCTACTGCTCATTCCTGCCAATTCCCCTTTCCCACTCTCCCTTCTGTCGCCCTGAATGCAGGAACACCAGAGGGCTAAGAATAGCACACAGCTGGCACTGCAGGACTTACATATTTCACACTCAAGCCACAGTGCTCCAAAATATCTCCCTCCAACCCCATCCCATGCCGTCCCCATCTCCGTCCCCATCCCTGTCCCACTCCAGGACCAGGACGGCTCCCTGTCCCTTCTCTTTTAGCCGTACTTCACCTCTCTGGCAGGGCCGAGACAGGTCCCGCTCAGACAAGATCCATGGCTCACCACCCAGGATTTATATCAAGGGATTGGTAGCAAAGAGAGGCCTCTTTCTCTGCCCTACCCTCCCTCAATCATTGTGCCTCGCCCACTTGGGAAGCGACAAGGCTCGTTAATAGATCGATTTGTAGTGGAGTAATTTATTGGGCTGAGGTGGGGAGATGTGTGTGTGTGTGTGAAAGAGCGGGAAAGAGAGAGAGAGAGAGTATATTGTGGGGTGGGGTAAAGTGGGTCTGTTGAGCTCAGGATGTTATCCCCGAAGGATGATATAGGGGGACAAGCCCCTACTGAGTTGAGCCCTGTTGCGATGACAGGGATCCCCATGATGCAGTGACAGTGGGAGATTAGCTAGCTCCACAAACAGCCTCTCCAGGTGAGACCTGCACTAACTGTCACTACGCTAGCAGGGAGACCAGCCAAGGAGGGTTGGAGGAGGTTGTGTTTTGGCTACTAGAGCCCTGAGAGATGGAGAGCTATTGCTGGCCAGATGGAGAAAGACCACAGGGCATTCGACTAGAGATCTAGAGTTGGCGTCACAGAATTCCTGGCTGGATGCTCTTTTAGTCCTTAAAGGACAAAGTCCCGGTTGAGCATGTAGTAGTAATCCTTTAACATTTGAATACTGGCCACTATCATAGCTCCTTATGAGCAGGGCCACTAAGTAACTTAAATATAGTGGGTCCTCCTGTTCAATTGTATTACCCAGCCCATTCCTTATTTTATTCCCCTCTCTCTCCATCTTTCGCAGTTGGTTATTATTATTCATGCATGGAGCTCTATTGGAATACAGTTTGTCTAATGAGCACCTCTTATCTGATCACATTATAACTCCACTTGACGACACTTAATTACCAGTGTTTCACTCCCCGCAGCCCTGTCTGTGGGACAGGAAGACTCTTTTAACTAAAGCAAGAGAATCCAACCTCTTTGTACACGCGTACATGTCCCTGTGTGTATGTCCTAGTGTGTTTGGGAATATGTTTATGAGCATAATATGATAGGTTGTTGTGTGTTTTTGCAAGCTTGTCTCTGTGTTTGCTTCCCCCTGTGTGTGTGTGTTAGGTTGTATGTGTGTGCACATGCTGTGCACTCCTTGCATTTCATATTTCAGCAGTGACTCGGGCATGAGTCATTGTAAAGAACCTGCCCAGCCTACAGAGTCACGGTCATGCTCTCTCTCTCTTTCTCTCTCTCTTTCTCTCTCTCTCTTTCTCTCTCTCAAATGGGCCGAGGCTAGTGCTCAGGAAATGCACATCACACATAATACTTTCCTAAAACGAAAACAGATTCCCCTGCTCCGCTCACTCTCTCACTCTCTCACTCTCAAACTGCTTTTTTCCAGCAATAGAAAGAAAGACACATTATTCTGCTTCAAACTAGACTGCTTCACTTCTTTCATCCCTCTTTCTTATGCTCCTGGCTTCCCAGTTCATTTCTTCTCTGAGATCTCAGCTGTTTCTGTCCTACCAGCTATTAATGATGCTGAGATTAATGTGAAAGAGAGGTGTCTAGCGGTTGGGCCAGTAACCGAAAGGTTGCTTGTTTGAATGCCCGAACCAACTAGGTGAAAAATCTGTCAATGTGCCCTTGAGCAAGGCACCTAACCCTAATTGCTTCTGTAAGTCGATCTGGATAAGAGTGTCAGCTAAATGACTAAAACGTAAATGTGAAATGTCTTACAGTGCAATCAAAATAGGCTGACAGTAATCTGTTTTTAATAAAGATATGCTGCCTAGTCCTATACTTGTTAGGTTTTCTATTGACGTGATAACATGTAGTAAATAATTCAGACAAGGTTACTGCACAGTGGAATTCTGTTCAACAGGCTGTCAGAAAAGGGCTTTCGCTGGTAAAGCACCCTAAGACCGAGGTGTGAAAATATATAAGCATAACTTATCTACAGAAAACAGTCACACAAGTTACAAATATGATTGTACACAATAGCCATAATATAAGTATTAGTAGCAATATATCTCTCTCCCTCATTAACAAGACACTGGTTTGTCATTCGTGTTCATCTGACTGTGACTATCTAACAGCCATCACAGTGACTAACTGAACAACAAGCGGATGAAGCTCTTCTCTCTCACCTTTCTAAAGCTGTTTACACAGACAGAGAGCATGTAGCCTTGCCAGCCCTCTGCACAGCATGATAATGGAGGGGGGAGTCTTTTGGAGGGAAAACATAGTGCTTAGAAAGTTGACGAAAACATAATCACTGTTTTACTCTGTTTCCACAGCTGCGCTGAGAGAGAGCGAGCCTGACAGGGGAGCTCTGTTGACTACACTAAAAGCACTGAGATTTGTTCGGATTAAAATTCATGTATACCAACAGAGAGCAGTAAATCAATCAGGAGGGCTTTTCTGAATTTGCACGGCATGGGATAAATCTCCCGCAAAGGTTTCCCTCCTCTCCACCCACACTCGCTGGCTGAATTGGTGGAATGGCTCACCTGCTGCCGCAAACCCTCACAAACCACACTGAGAGCTTGACTGTAAACAGTGTAGTGTCAGAGGCACACTGCTGCTATAGTTGAACATGACTACCAGCATCATAACCTAAAACGCCCCCAGGACCCCTTATTGTTGTTGTGGCTCCTGACCCCATGCCCAAGCTCAATCCAATCCACATGCCTTTCCACTTCAGTGCATGCAGTAGTAGTGCAATGCAGTTAACTCAGTGAGTGCAAGGTCCCCCTCAGTGAAAAACAATGTTGAGGAACATTTGGGATATGGAGGATTGGGACAGCCTCGAGGCAATAGCAGAAAACTTTGAATTCCACTAATGCATGTAAGATGAAAGGTTTGTTTGGTGATCTGAGCAAAAGTTAATATATTCTTCCAAAAATGACTTTGAAAGTGGGCATTCTGTTGTTAACTTGAGAGGTGCTACTGTCTGGCTGACATGTTCATGTTTCCTTTCTAGTATGGAACACATGACTTCACCTCCACTTTGAGCAGGGGGTTAAGGGTTTAATGAACTGTTTTTGGATGCCTCTCATTTCACATTTATCCAGATATAATAATTGCCCTTCTGTGTCATAACCTGCTACTGTTGACTGCTGTGTTGTGTTTGAGCAGTAGCCTATGCATTGCTACAATTACACAATTATTTGCAGAAGATCAAGAAATGCCTCACATTTTTCCTCCAACTCAAAAAATCCTTGAGAGGCTACAGTGGAAATGCTCTTTCCAAATCAGTTGTTGAAAAGTGCAGTCAAAGGGAAAGTGTTCCAGATTTGAGAGTACATCTTAATAAGCTTATTCTTCATTATTCGGTCTGTCTTGATTTTTAAGTAGGCCTATGTCTACTAGTTCAATGTGTCTTTACACATTGTCATATCACTATGCTGCCTTTGATGTTGGCTAAGAAGAAAAAAAGCAATAGTGACATAATTTGGATAATTTAAAATATATGACAGGCCTACAAATTAGTGTGACATGAACAATAAACTGGCAATATTACTATTTTTATGAGGCTGTATATATTTGAACAGGCTACAAAACAATGTGGTGTTAAAGCCTCTGAATGATTATCTACTATCATAACACGCTTAGTGATAAAATATGGTAGTTTTCCCGGCCCAGTAGCTCGAGTTAATGATTGGCTAATAACGGCACCGACAATTGGTTCCCCTTTGTACCGCGAGTGCAGATCTAAGCGTGCTTACTACGGTCTCACGCCTCGTTCGTGTGTCTTTATGTGCACCCATTATTTGTTTTACTGTACCAGAGAGAAGAGGTTGGAGTGGCAGTCTTCAAGGCTTGCCCCGTTAGCCACCCAATTCGCTGCTGTAGTCATAATCGTCCGCCGATCGGGTCGTCAGTACTGGGCATGTCGAAATCCTTGATCGGTATCAAGACCGAGCAGTGGTGGCAAATCGGTTCCCTCACAAGTATGCCACGCCACCGCCAAAACACGGGTAATTGTCTAGCAGATCAATGGCTAACCTAAAGTAGCCCAAATATTTGGTCAACTGTCATAAAAATAACCCGGTTGAACAGAGGGCGTGTTCAAAGAAAGAATTATAATTGTATCAATAACCCCCTTTGATTGTATAGCCTACCAAAACGAATGGTTTGTTTTTGTACATCCAAGTGTGTTCTCAGATCAGAACATTGTTACAGTCTAGCTCAGTCGATCCAAACCTGATCATTGTAAAACGCAGAAAGCATGTAGGCTAGGCTAAAATGTATCCGTGTCTTAATCCATGGAGAGAAATGTCCATCCGTTTCCATGCCAGTCTTTCCGATGATACTTTAATTATTAAATAATAGTGTAATCCATGCGAAGTAGATCTATTATTTTCTTCCAGAGCGCAAAAATCCATCAAAATGCGTGGTTAGTCCGAGAACTTCTTATAGAAAAACACTGGAGTTTATTACGCGTTTATTATCCCCTAAATGGACCGTTTAGGTGTCGAAGACCAGTCTGTTGCAAATTGCATGCAAGAAATCTGAATTCGATTCCGTCAACCCCCACAAGGCAAGCTGATGCACCAGTTGTGATAGTTTTCGAGAATTGCATGAGCTATTAATAGCTTTCGTTCTTAACACCACGGTTCCCCTCACAATGTAGCCTACCACATACAACAGGCAACTGTGAACAGGAATGTTTAATCCTTGTTTCACTTTGCAAATAACATCAGACTGCAGACAAGCGAGGCTAAAAAATAAAGCTTGCTCTTTCGTCGGGTGGACGGCAAGGGAGTAAATGGTCTTGCAACCAAAAAGGCTATTAAATGTGTCAATGTTAAACGTTTTCGTATTCTTCAAACGAAAAAAAAAATGCTCGGTCCAAAAGCAGGAAAACCACAGCAGCAGACCGAGCAAAAAAAAAAATCCTTCCTTCCTTTCTGTTTTATATCATTACGAAATGTCCTCCCATTCTCCCAGCAATTAGACCTTAAAATATTTGTTTAGCTTGAAATAACAGTAACTGCAATAATGTATCTAAGAAAACGTTGACAATCCAGCAATGGTGACAATCCTTGTCTGACGTTATGATTATCAAATAAATGTTTCACGCTGGTCAGAGGAGTCCAGTCTCGTTATCTCCTTTAAAAAAACATCATACAAATTTTTAAAACGTGTTCCCTCTTAAGGCAAGATTTATGATTGATTAAAAAATATATATTAAAACGTCGATTATATGCGATGTTTCTCATCAAGGAATTCAGAAGCAACGAATCCCTTTCCAGGCATTGTTTATGTCTCAGTCAGTGTATTTTCTGTAATATTCGTAAGTAAGCGTATGTGTGTAGGCTATGTATAAATATGTGTGGCTCTCACTCTGTGTGTGTATGTGAGCGTGCTGAGTGCTTACGCGAACAGCCGCTAGCAGCCTCGCGCACTATCTGCCAGCCCACCACGCATAGCAATGTAATGGCGGCCGGCAGGATACGAGAGACTCGCTTTCCCATTTGGCCAAGTAGAGTTCTCACGTGATCAAAGCAAAGGATTACAGCACTGTTTAGAATCTTTGATACAGGCTTTGATGCGACGCTAGAGGCGCCAGTGGCTCTCACTGACAATCAGCTGTCATCGAAGCACATCACACATCATCTCCCTAACTGTTACAGTGTAGGCTATTCATATGAGTGTTGCATTGTTAAATTGTTTCACCTAACAGTAGAACTGTTGCAATAAATGTATCAGTGGAATTATTACCAGGCCTACATATGTTATTATTACATCACGGTTGCATTTCCTTCATTGTTAAATGGTAATAGACTGTTGAATTATGATTATTACATAATGTAACCAGTCACAGTAGATCATATCTACAGTGTCCCCGGGGCCAGGGGATGTCATAATCAATGAGAGGAAGTCAGAATCAATGACATCCATGAGAGTGACACAGTAAGTGTCACTACACCTTGTCATCTTTGCAACTATTTTATTGGTACACAATGCAACATTGTTACACTGTAGCAATATGACATCACAGTGTAACAATAATGAAGTGACAATGTAATAGTCAGTGTAACAACCACACAATGCTTCTTTCTGAGGTTGTGCACCGAGGTGAATTGTGCAATGACAGCAAAGGCATTGTGATGTGAACATACAAAATATTGACAACATATTTAGTCCAATAAATCAATAAACTATCAGTCATTGTGTGAAGTCTGTTGCATTTTCCCCCATGCGATTGTCAATTAAATTAATATAAATGTTAACCATACTCACAGTCAGAAATCCTACTCAGTGTTCAGTTTAATAGAGTAGGCCTAGGTCCATGCATTCTGTCCACTATACTACACAACTAATACTCCTTTATGATTATTTTGACCCAATCAATATTATTAGCCATGCAAGCCTGAAAGAGAAAAACTATAGTATACACTGAGTAAACTAAACATTAGGAATACCTTCCTTTGTTTTGCCCACCGAACAGCCTCAATTCGTCGGGGCATGGACTCTACAAGGTGTCGAAAGTGTTCCACAGGGATGCTGGGCCATGTTGACTACAATGCTTCCCACAGTTGTGTCAAGTTGGCAGAATGTCCTTTGGGTGGTGGACAATTCTTGATACACCAAACATGTGCTCCACTACACCTCTGGTGCGGATATGGGCTTGGTTGTACCGTTGTTGCTCAGGTCCTATTGCATGAAGATAGATGGAGAACAAGTAGTTGGTTTATGCATACCGACTGTCACCAAGTATGATTCCACTATGTTGTCCTCCTTCAAGCTGAGCATACAAAGAGGAGTTTTGGAAAGTCTTTGAGTCATGATTTGTACCTTTCCAACATACAACAATGTTGGAGAACTGCAAATTGGGAGTGCACACACTTTGTACATTTATTGAGAACCAGTTTTTACGATTCCTGTACTCCTCAGCATCTGCTGTAGAGGGACACTTGATGAGAATATGACATCCATCTATACAGCCAATGACTCCATGGAAGTTCCCATATTCATAGAATTCTACCTTGTAGTTGGCTTGGGCAGCAGCATCAGGGAACTTGATGTAATTGTCTTTCAGTTCACATATATCATTGCAGACTTTGTGGACTATTCTGCATTTAGACGGTTCACTTACACCACACAAATCTCCTGTTTCACGATGGAAGGGTCCAGATGCCAAAAACCTAAAGGGGATCAGTACTTGTAGGGAAGGAGGGATGGGCCTTCCCCGAAGAGAGTCAGATAAAAGCCTTGGCTCAAGCAAACAAATAATGTCAGTAGCATTTTCTTTGTACACACGGAAACGATCATGGAAATTGATTTAATCAAAATCATTGAGTGGGTTTCTCCTGTCTATAACCACCCTTTTGTCTGGCCTTTGATCATCATTAAACTAGTCCAGGTAATCAATTTTCCTCCATTGCCAAGGTCAACCTAGGGGCCAACATCCATTAATCTGAAGTTAAACCTCCTCTGGCCAGGTTTAATTTAAGCCTTCACTTAGATCTAGATTAACTCTAATCATCCTTCTGGAAATCAGACTTTTTAAATCTAGACTAGGGCAAGTCTGAGACTATTTTAAACCATGTCTGAGAAATGCAATTTCAGTTAGTCCAGTTTAAAAGTACAATTTAGTTTAGGATTAGGCTTAATCTGTTTCCGCGAAACCACTCCATAGTCATGGAAAGAGCAGGTGTTCCTAAATTTTTGTACACTCAGTGTATATGACAATGTCTTGTATTATTGTCACGGAATCAGCCGAGGCTGCTCCTCCTCCTTGCTCGGGCAGGCTTCGGCGTTCGTCGTCCCCGGAGTACTAGCTGCCACCGATCTATGTTTCTGTGTTTGACTTGTTTTGTTTTGATTGTGTACACCTGTTTCCTATTATGTTGTATTGTATTCCCTATTAAACCCTCTGTCGTTCATTGTGTGTTAGTATTGTGTCCAGTAGCTCGGTGTCCTGCGTTTGACTTCGCCTACCGCATTCACGTCGCAATCTGACAGAATCACACACCTCTCATGGAGTCAGCAGGAGAGGCGGTGCCAGCTGGATCTATAGAGGCACGCGTTGAACACCAAGCGGCCATGATCCAGGATCTCGGCACCGCCATGGAACGGGTGGTGTACACCATTGATCGATGGGAAAGAGGGGGTCTACCTATACCCCCTCCAACGATACCACCACCATCGGTGATGCCCATCGTTTCACCTCCGGGGTCCAGTGGGATTCGGCTCTCGCTCCCGAGGGCTTATGATGGCACAGCGGCCGGGTGCCAGGGTTTCCTACTCCAGGTTGAACTCTACCTAGCAACCATTCACCCGGCGCCCTCGGGATACGAGAGCGTGTCCGCCCTCATCTCCTGTCTGTCCGGCAAGGCGCTGGAGTGGGCCAACGCCGAGTGGGGTGGGATAGACGCCGCTACGGTCAGCTATGCGGAGTTTCCGTAGGGGCAACGACGGTGGAAAGCCCGAACCAAGTTCCCACCTTGCACATTCCACCTGAGTATGCCGATTTGGCACTCGCCTTCAGTAAGAAGAAGGCGACTCAATTACCACCTCATCGACAGGGGGATTGTGCGATAGACCTCCAAGTAGGCGCTGCGCTTCCACGTAGTCACGTGTATCCTCTGTCTCAGGAGGAGACGGCCGCTATGGAGACCTACGTAACCGAATCTCTGAGACAGGGTTACATACGGCCGTCCACTTCCCCTGCGTACTCAAGTTTATTTTGTGTGAAGAAGAAGGATGGGGGTTTACGCCCGTGTATTGATTACCGTGGTCTAAATCAGATCACAATCAAATACAGCTATCCTCTCCCTCTGATTGCTAGTATGACGGAGTCATTACACGGGGCGCGATTCTTCACAAAATTGGATCTCAGGAGCGCGTACAACTTGGTGCGCATTAGGGAGGGAGATGAGCGGAAGACAGCATTCAGTACCACCTCGGGTCACTATGAGTACCTCGTCATGCCATACGGTTTAATGAATGCTCCTTCAGTCTTCCAATCATTTGTGGACGAGATTTTCCGGGACTTGCATGGACAGGGTGTTGTGGTGTATATTGATGACATTCTAATATACTCTGCTACACGAGCCGAGCATGTGTCCCTGGTGCGTCGAGTGCTTGGTAGACTGTTGGAGCATGACCTGTATGCGAAGGCGGAGAAATGTCTGTTCTTCCAGGAGTCCATCTCCTTCCTGGGACATCGGTTGTCCGCGTCAGGGGTAGAGATGGAGATTGACCGCGTTTTTGCCATGCGTAATTGACAGACTCCCACCACGGTAAAGGAGGTGCAGCGCTTCTTGGGTTTTGCCAATTACTACCGGAGGTTTATCCGGGGCTTTGGACAGGTAGCAGCTCCCATTACCTCTCTGCTAAAGGGGGGTCCGGTGCACCTGCAGTGGTCAGCTGAGGCGGACAGGGCGTTTAAACGTCTGAAGGACCTGTTTACCTCGGCTCCGGTGCTGGCGCATCCGGATCCCTCTTTGGCATTCCAGGTGGAGGTGGACGCTTCCGAGGCTGGGATCGGCGCTGTGCTGTCTCAGCGCTCGGGTACGCCACCTAAACTCCGCCCCTGTGCTTTCTATTCTAAGAAGCTCAGTCCGGCGGAGCGCAATTATGATGTGGGGGACAGGGAGCTGCTAGCTGTGGTTCAAGCCCTGAAGGTGTGGAGACATTGGCTTGAGGGGGCTAAACACCCTTTTCTCATTCTGACTGACCATCGTAACCTGGAGTACATCCGGGCAGCGAGGAGGCTGAACCCTCGCCAGGCAAGGTGGTCTATGTTTCTCTCCCGCTTTGTATTTAAGCTCACCTATAGACCAGGGTGTAACGCCCTGGCTCTGGGGACTATGGTATGTTGAGCCAGGGTGTGTAAGTCTATGTTGGTAAATCTATGTTGGCCTGAGTGACTCCCAATCAGAGGCAACGAGTGTCAGCTGGTTTTCTCTGATTGGGAGCCATATTTAACTATCGGTCTTTTCACTTTGTGTTGTGGTTTCTTGTTCGTGTTTGGTTTGTTTATTGACCATTGACTGTCACGTCATCGTTTTGTTGTTTTGGTCGTGTGATCATTTATTAAAGAAATATGTTCACGTTCAACGCTGCGCCTTGGTCTCCCTCATTAGACGATCGTGACAGAAGAAACCACCAAGACAGGACCAAGCAGCATGAAGAGGAGAGAGGAAGGACCTGGGATCAGGGGAGTAGGAGTTTCGGCTGGGCCACGCTAAGTGAAGAGGAGAGAGGCTGGTCTATGAAGCAATGGATCGAGAGTCTGGCGAGAGCTAGGGAGGCCTGGTCCACGGGGAGGAGAGAACCCCAGAAATTTTTTAGGGGGGGGCTCACGACGTGGACGACGGGGCAGCAGGAGGCCGCGATGGAGCGGTCCAGCGGGTGTGAAGAGGAGGCCGCCAGGTTAAGGGGGCCACTGGTCACAGAGGAGAGGGAAAGTGTGGAGGCACGGCGAGAGGTACTGGGGTGTATTACCAGTCCGGTCCGGCCCGTTCCTGATCCCTGCATAGGGCCAGTGGCGTGTGTCCCCAGTACGGTTCGGCCTGTTCCTGCCTCTCGCACCGAGCCTGTGGTGCGCGTCGTCAGCCCTGTCCGGCCCGTTCCTGCTCTCCGTACCAAGTCGGTGGTGCGCGTCGCCAGCCCGGTCCGGCCCATTCCTGCTCCCCGCACCAAGTCTGTGGTGCGTTTCGTCAGCCCGGATCGGCCCGTTCCTGCTCCCCGCACCAAGTCAGGGTTCGCTTCGACAGCCCGGCTCGGCCCGCTCCTGCTCTCCGCACCAAGTCTGTGGTGCGCGTCGCCAGCCCAGTCCGGCCCATCCAAGCTCCCCGCACCAAGTCAGTGGTGTGCGTCGTCAGTCCGGCACGGCCCGTGCCTGCTCTCCGCACCAGGTCTGTGGTGCGTTTCGTCAGCCCTGTCCGGCCCGTTCCTGCTCTCCGCACCAAGTCTGTGGTGCGCGTCGCCAGCCCGGTCCGGCCCGTTCCTGCTCCCCGCACCAAGTCAGGGGTGCGCTTCGTCAGCCCGGTCCGGCCCGTTCCTCCTCCACGCATCAAGCCAGGGGTGTGCGTCGTCAGTCCAGCACAACCCGTGCCTGGGTCATGTCCGGAGCCGGATCCGCCGCCGTGGCGGAGTGCCCACCCGGTCCCTCCCCTGTTGTGGTTGTTTGGCGCGGCCGGAGTCCGCGCCTTTGGGGGGGGGGTACTGTAACGCCCTGGCTCTGGGGACTATGGTATGTTGAGCCAGGGTGTGTAAGTCTATGTTGGTAAATCTATGTTGGCCTGAGTGACTCCCAATCAGAGGCAACGAGTGTCAGCTGGTTGTCTCTGATTGGGAGCCATATTTAACTATCGGTCTTTTCACTTTGTGTTGTGGTTTCTTGTTCGTGTTTGGTTTGTTTATTGACCATTGACTGTCACGTCATCGTTTTGTTGTTTTGGTCGTGTGATCATTTATTAAATAAATATGTTCACGTTCAACGCTGCGCCTTGGTCCGCTTCCTGTAACGATCGTGACACAGGGTCCCAAAACGCTAAGGCAGACGCTCTGTCCTGACTATATGACACAGAGGAGAGGTCCATTGAGCCTACTCCCATACTCCCGGAGTCTTGTCTGGCGGCACCGGTGGTGTGGGAGGTTGATGCGGAAATCGAGCGGGCGTTACGTTCCGATCCTACTCCTCCACAGTGTCCAGAGGGTCGGAGGTACGTGCCGCTCGAGGTTCGCGATTGTTTGATATACTGGGCTCACACGTCACCCTACTCTGGTCATCCGGGTATTGGTCGGACAGTGCACTGCCTTAGTGGGAAGTACTGGTGGCCAACTTTAGCGAAGGACGTGAGGGTTTATGTTTCCTCCTGCTCGGTGTGCGCCCAGTGTAAGGCACCTAGACACCTGCCCAGGGGGAAGTTACAACCCCTACCCACAACGGCCGTGGTCTCACCTATCGGTGGATTTTGTCACGGACCTTCCCCCCTCCCAGGGGAACACTACGATCTTGGTCGTTGTGGATCGGTTTTCTAAAGCCTGCCGTCTCATTCCCCTGCCAGGTCTCCCTACTGCCCTACAAACTGCTGAGGCCCTGTTTACACACGTCTTCCGGCACTATGGGGTGCCTGAGGATATAGTGTCTGATCGGGGTCCCCAGTTCACCTCTAGAGTCTGGAGGGCATTTATGGAACGTCTGGGGGTCTCGATTAGCCTTACCTCAGGTTTTCACCCCGAGAGTAATGGGCAGGTGGAGAGAGTGAACCAGGATGTGGGTAGGTTTCTGAGGTCGTATTGCCAGGACCGGCAAGAGGAGTGGTCGGGATATATTCCCTGGGCAGAGATAGCCCAAAACTCACTCCGCCATTCGTCCACTAACCTTACGCCTTTCCAGTGTGTGCTAGGTTATCAGCCGGTTCTGGCACCTTGGCATCAGAGCCAGACCGAAGCCCCTGCGGTGGACGAGTGGT
The DNA here is from genome assembly GCF_964263955.1 of Coregonus lavaretus. NCBI lineage: Eukaryota > Metazoa > Chordata > Actinopteri > Salmoniformes > Salmonidae > Coregonus > Coregonus lavaretus. Next base: position 52,300,568 of record NC_139991.1, read on the forward strand.
TTCGGTGCTCGGAAGAAACTTGGAACGCTGCGCATGTCCATCTGCAGCGGGCTATCAAGCGGCAAAAGGCGAGCGCCGATCGCCACCGCAGTGAGGCTCCGGTGTATGCACCGGGAGATCGGGTCTGGCTCTCGACCCGAAACCTGCCCCTTCGCCTGCCCTGCCGGAAGTTTGTGGGGCCATTTAAAGTCCTGAGGAGATTGAACGAGGTATGCTATAGGTTACAACTGCCCATTAATTACCGCATTAACCCCTCGTTCCATGTGTCTCTCCTCAGGCCGGTGGTGGCTGGTCCACTCCAGGAGAGTGAGGTACGAGAGGCTCCTCCGCCCCTGTTGGACATCGAGGGGGCTCCGGCGTACTCAGTCCGTTCCATCTTGGATTCGAGGCGTCGGACGGGGGGCCTGCAGTATCTCGTGGAGTGGGAGGGGTACGGTCCAGAGGAACGGTGCTGGGTCCCCAGGAGGGACATCCTAGATCCCTCCATGTTGAGGGACTTCCACCGGAGTCATCCGACTCGCCCTGCTCTGCGTCCATCTTGGAGCCGCGCGTCAAGGGGGGGGGTACTGTCACGGAATCAGCCAAGGCTGCTCCTCCTCCTTGCTCGGGCAGGCTTCGGCGTTCGTCGTCCCCGGAGTACTAGCTGCCACCGATCTATGTTTCTGTGTTTGACTTGTTTTGTCTTGATTGTGTACACCTGTTTCCTATTATGTTGTATTGTATTCCCTATTTAACCCTCTGTCGTTCATTGTGTGTTGTGTGTGATTGTTCTCGTCATTTTCGGCAGTTGCTAGTGTGCGGGTATTTCCCCTCCCTGTTTGGAGGTTGTTTTGTATTCTGGTTACTTTGTTAGTAAAGTATCATTTCCAGTAGCTCGGTGTCCTGCGTTTGACTTCGCCTACCCCATTCACATCGCAATCTGACAATTATTATGTGACTTTTGTGCACATACTGCACATTATGTCCATGCGAGACCTTCATTGCAGGTTTATTCATCGAATAACATTTTCATGAAGTCCTATGGGCTTTTTAGAAAAAGACCAGCACAGACCATTGCGCGCCACATACGTCACGAGATGGTGATAGCTATCGCATTATAATAGCCAATTCATGCTGTTATTCTTTCTGCATGTATTGAGGAAACACCTGCTATATATGCCTGCAAATATACGGCTGGCATCTTGCCCTGTGTTTTTCGAGCTGAAAAGCAGAAAAAACTAAGATATGAATCAGATGGTTGAGAGCTCAGCTTCCTCGCTGTCATTGATCCCCCTGCTCAGGGAACAAGCCAGAATTCATTTTACTCCATGTTCAATACCCCCTCCAGTCCTCTATACTCTCCCATGCAGCATTACACCGTTGTGGTGACAAGCTAGATGGCTCATACAGTGAAGTGCTATCCACTTAGATCAATCTATTTCAATACAATACATTCCTCCTCACAGCATATCTTAGTGGCTTGAGCTAGATTAGAAGGGAAAGATGCATTACTGTAATGATTAGGTCTAATGCCTGTGTCTAGACTCTGTGGTTAGTCTTGTTATGGTGTGTTTGTGTGTCCCTTGGTGTGGCAGTAGCATTCTACCCAGTCACACCCACAAACATCTGCACAGACAGTGGACATAAATCCTTTGACTCTCACTGCCATCAACAGCTACTCTAATCATTGGAACGGAACTGCTATTAGTTTAGTTTAGTTTAGATAAATGTAGTACATCAAGCCAACAACCTGTGTCTCCAAATAAAATGCTTCACTGTGTCCCTGCAAACGTTCCCTCTTGGACAAGCTTTGCTTTAGGAGGAGAAACCATCTTGAATCATTTATCGTTTCAATAGTTTTATAGGCATGACCTACAGACACACAAAACAGTGTAATGGCCATGTTAGTTGAATGTGACACGGTGTGCAAAGCGAGCCCTGAAAAGGGTTGTAATCATGGCATAGTGAGTGTGCGTTAAGTGCTCTAAAAGAACACAGTAGAACACTATCTTCATTACTGATGGATTGATCATCACTAGGTGGTAAATCAACAAAAGCCCCAGCAGATTCTTCTATGATCAGACGTGAGTTTCTCTTCCCTCCGGAGCGCAATACCTCTCTGGCATTTCCTGGAGCACAGGGCGTCTCACAGAAGAATAGATGGTCTGCATTATAATGAACACAGGCTGACACCAGCTCATCCATCATTCCACCCAGGAAAATTATAGCGCGCGAGAGAGAGAGAGAGCGAGAGAGAGAGATTTCAAGCCACTTCACCAAAGCACTTCTGTGGCTACAGGTCTCCTGCTTTCTCTGCAGGCTGTCGTCACCCTGTTGTTTTCTCCTGTATTATCTACAAGGACCTGCCTGATTGTTTGGTCGTGTCAATTTATTACTGCAATATATATTTTAATCTCATGTTCATCATGCAATTATGTTTGTAGTTCTTTCAGTATTTGTTCCATCATCTTTAATGTGTTGTGACTGTTCTTCTTTTGTTGTGTGTGCCTGCTTCCTCTACCCTTCCTATAGTTTGTGGCACTGCTGCTAATTAGTATGATGTGTGTTTATGTTTGTGAGAAGAATGTAGTCCCCTCGCCAAGGTCCTCTCTCCCTGTGTGAGTGAGTCTACTGTGCCCAATATAATTGATCCTGATCTGGCATTATTTTCCAGCCTATGGCGCTTACTTGATTTGATGTGCTTTCCACATGCCTCTCTAATGCTAGAAAGCTTAGTCTCTGGGCACTGAAACACAATTTAATTACATTGAGTAGAATTACTCATTCGCTGCTTTAGAGGAATTTGTTGGCCTTGTTTTAGCGTTAAGGTTTGCTACACATCTCCCTGTGTTTGACTTATGGCAACATACTGTATCAGAAAAGGCCCTAGGCTGTGGTGTCGATGTGCTCCTCTGTGATTTGCTGGGATAAGCTCAAAGGGCTTTGTAGGTTCTGTTATGTGATAGTTCATTCAAAACACTATCAAGCATTATTTCATGTCATGCTCAAGGACAACAGCTATGTTGATCAAAATTGATGTTAGATGTATTACAGGAAAGAGTTTCCAGGTTTAGGAGGACTACCTAGACAGGGCTTGCAGGCTTTTTCATATTTTACTTAAAATATGTGACCCTTGATTAATTTGAGGGAGATGTCAATTTATTTTGTTAGGTTTTTATTTTATTTACATAATTAATTAAAATAGAACATACTGTCATAGTTTCAGCCTCACATGTGCAGAAGTTTCTAACTCGGCATGTATGTTCCATATTCTAACTAGGCATATATTTGTTGTATTCTAACTACGCATGTATTTTTCATATTCACAAAGAATGGACAACTTCATGAATGTTTTTCCCCGAAGCCCTTCATTATTCCTTTAATCCCTATTTGGCTGAAGATAAGCAGCAAAGTAGTGAAATATGTTATGAAAATGTATTTCTCCAGGCTAGTTAAAAGTATTTAAGATTCCAACAGAAATTTAGAAAATTAAGAGCTGTTCGATAAACCCCTCAAAAGAAAATTGGACTTCAAAAGAAAATGTGATTTTGTTATTTACAGTATGTCAAACATATTTTCTCCATTGATTAGGACATTCATTTAAAAAACAACCCAATAACCCCAAAGTATACAATTTGTCAACAGTATCTGCAGATGAGATGGTATAACCAATGTATGTTTTGTAGTCATATAACCACATCATACATACAGCAACATAAAAAAGGCTAAATCCCCATCTCAAATAGCAGGTACAATGATAACCATGGCTGTGCTGCTTTCATGTAGAGAGATTACCACAGATAGTGGGCCTTAAGTGAACGGGCAGCATTTCCACTTGGCTGCCCCATATGATGCCACCTGAACAAAATCCAGCAGGAGTTCCTCATACATAATGTATTGCTGATGGCCTGCTCACTTTTTAACTTCTCCAGACAAATTTCAAAAAAGAGAGAAACACTGGGAGCCTGCAGACCATTCCAGCCCACATCACACTATACAGGATCAAATCAACCATCACTATAGTATCACAAATCTGTTACACTTTTCACACCTTGGAATGAAGCCAATACAGTTAACCCTATCAGCTCAAACCAGATTATTGACATTTGACCCTTTCTGTTGTTTTTGCTCTAACCTAATGTAGCAGGTGTAAAGGAAACGCCCGAAACTGTCACGGATTCTGCCGAGGCTGCTCCCCCTCCTGGTACGAGCAGGCGTCGGCGGTCGCCGTCCCCGGAGTACTAGCTGCCACTGATCTTTGTTTCTGTGTGTGATTGCTTTTGTCTGTCTGTCACACCTGTGTCCTATTGTGTATTCATCACCTGTCCTATAAGTTCCGTCTTTTTGCTTGGTAGGATTGTGTGTTGTTGTTCGCCTGTCTTTGTGCTGCGTGTTTTGTTTCTTGTTTTGTTATTCTAGTGTTTTACGCTTTTTGCGTAAATGCTCGCCTCTTATGTTTGGAGGTCGTTTGTTTACCGTTTCCTTTTGGAATTTTTGAGTAAACTCTGTTGGACTGAGCCTCGGTGTCCTGCGCCTGACTTCCACCACACATACACCTCACCTCATGACAGAACAACACACCATCTCCATGGAGTCAGCAGGAACAGCGGCGATACCCGATTCCCTGGAGGACCGGATTAATTACCAGGACGCCATGATCCGGCAACTCGGGGTCGCCATGGACGAGGTGTCCAACAGACTGCGCCGGTTGATGAATCGGGAGGTGCCCACGCCGTCTCACACCATCCCAGCACCAACGGCCAGTCCTCCTCTCTCAGCACCGGAACCCAGTGGCATTCGGCTCTCGCTCCCGAGGGCATATGACGGTTCTGCAGCCGGGTGTCAGGGCTTTCTCCTACAGGTAGAACTTTACCTTGCCACCATACACCCGGCGCCCTCGGGATACGAGAGCGTCTCCGCCCTCATCTCCTGTCTCTCCGGGAAGGCGTTGGAGTGGGCCAACGCCGAATGGAGGGGAATAGACGCCGCCACCATCACCTACGCGGAGTTTTCCCGCCGCTTCAGGACTGTCTTCGATCATCCACCTGAGGGGAAAGCGGCGGGAGAGCGTCTATTCCACCTCCGACAGGGGAGGAGGAGCGCACAGGAGTTCGCACTGGAGTTCCGGACACTAGCAGCGGATGCGGGATGGAATGAGAGGGCCCTCATTGACCACTATCGGTGTAGCCTACGAGAGGACGTCCGTCGTGAGATGGCCTGCAGGGACACCAACCTGTCGTTCGACCAGCTGGTGGACATCTCCATCAGTCTAGACAGCCTGCTGGCTACCCGCGGACGTCCCGAGTGGGGGTCGTCCATTCCATCCTCCAGCACCTCCGAGCCTATTCCTATGGAGCTCGGGGGTGCTGGCGCTAGAGAGAGGAGGAGGGAGAACCCGAGGAGGGCCAACCCCTGCACCAACTGTGGCCGTGGAGGACACACCACGGTCAGGTGCTGGGGAGGGTCTTCTGAGAGAGGGGACAACAGGTCACGCACTGGGGAGTCATTTCAGGTGAGTAGGCGCCCCACTTACCCAGAGCTCTCTGTTGGTCACATGAGTATTCCTGTGCGTTTTCCACAGGTGGCACCTCATTCCCAGCATAAGGCGCTAGTAGATTCAGGCGCAGCTGGGAACTTTATTGATCGTAAATTTTGTGCTAGGTTAGGAATTCCCCTTCGGCCGGTAGAAGTTCCATTCCCTGTCCATGCATTAGACAGCCGGCCGTTGGGGTCGGGTCTGATCAGGGATGTCACAGCACCACTGACGATGACTACGCAGGGGGGTCATGAGGAGATCATTCAGTTCTATCTGATTGACTCTCCTGCGTACCCAGTGGTGTTGGGGCTTCCCTGGTTAAGTACCCACGATCCTACCATAGCGTGGCAACAGAGGGCTCTTATGGAGTGGTCTGCCCAGTGTGTAGGGAGATGTCTAGGTGTTTCCATAGGGGCGACCTCGGTAGAGAGTCCGAACCAAGTGCCCGCACTGCGCATTCCCCCCGAGTATGAGGATTTAGCACTGGTATTTAGTAAATCGAGGGCAGCAAGGCTACCTCCTCATAGACAGGGGGACTGTGCGATAAATATCCAGACTGGAGCAGCTCTTCCCAGGAGTCATGTGTATCCCCTGTCTCAAGAGGAGACAGCGGCTATGGAGACATACATAGCCGAGTCCTTGGCACAGGGATACATACGGCCCTCTACTTCCCCAGTCTCCTCGAGTTTCTTCTTTGTGAAGAAGAAGGACGGGGGATTGCGCCCGTGTATTGATTATCGTAGTCTCAATCAGATTACAGTTAAATACAGCTACCCACTGCCACTGATTGCGACGATGACGGAATCATTACGCGGAGCGCGATTCTTCACAAAGTTAGATCTCAGGAGCGCGTACAATCTGGTGCGCATTAAGGGGGGGGATGAATGGAAGACAGCATTTAGTACCACCTCGGGTCATTACGAGTATCTCGTCATGCCATACGGGTTAATGAATGCTCCTTCAGTCTTCCAATCCTTTGTTGACGAGATTTTCCGGGACATGCATGGGCAGGGTGTAGTAGTTTACATCGACGACATCCTGGTGTACTCTTCTACACGAGCCGAGCATGTAGCCCAGGTGCGCCGAGTATTGAGACGACTGTTGGAGCATGACTTGTATGTCAAGGCAGAGAAATGCCTGTTCTTCCAGGAGTCCGTCTCCTTTTTGGGTTATCGTTTGTCCGCGTCTGGCGTGGAGATAGAGGTAGATCGGGTATCGGCTGTGCGTAATTGGCAAACTCCAACCACCGTAAAAGAGGTGCAGCGGTTCTTGGGTTTTGCTAATTACTACCGGAGGTTTATCCGGGGCTTTGGACAGGTTGCAGTTCCCATTACGTCCCTGCTAAAGGGGGGTCCGGTGCGCTTGCAGTGGTCAGCTGAGGCGGACAGGGCATTTGTCAAGCTGAAGAACCTGTTCGCCTCGGCCCCGGTGCTGGCGCATCCGGATCCCTCTTTGCCTTTCCAAGTAGAGGTGGACGCGTCCGAGACCGGTATTGGGGCAGTCCTGTCACAACGGTCCGGCACGCCACCTAAGCTCCGCCCCTGTGCATTCTACTCTAAGAAGCTCAGCTCGGCGGAGCGCAATTATGACGTTGGGGACAGGGAGCTGTTAGCTGTAGTCCAGGCCCTAAAGGTGTGGAGGCATTGGCTTGAGGGGGCTCAACACCCTTTCCTCATTCTGACTGATCACCGTAACCTGGAGTACATCCGGGCAGCTAGGAGATTGAACCCTCGTCAGGCTAGGTGGAACATGTTCCTGACCCGGTTTGTTTTTAAGATCACCTACATCCCTGGGTCCCAGAACGGTAAGGCAGACGCCCTGTCCCGGCAGTATGACACAGAGGAGAGGTCCATTGAGCCTATTTCCATACTGCCGGAGTCTTGTCTGGTGGCTCCGGTAGTATGGGAGGTCGATGCGGAAATCGAGCGGGCGCTGCGTACCGACCCTACTCCCCCCGAGTGTCCTGTGGGGCGGACGTACGTTCCGCTCGAGGTTCGTGATCGGCTTATTTCTTGGGCTCATACATCACCCTCCTCTGGACATCCTGGTATTGGTCGGACGGTGCACTGCCTTAGCGTAAAATACTGGTGGCCAACGTTAGCCAGGGATGTGAGGGTTTATGTCTCCTCCTGCTCGGTATGTGCCCAGTGTAAGGCACCTAGACATTTGCCCAGAGGTAAGTTACATCCTCTGCCCGTTCCACAACGACCATGGTCCCACCTCTCGGTAGATTTTGTGACCGATCTACCCCCTTCCCAGGGTAATACCACCATTTTGGTCGTTGTGGATCGGTTTTCTAAGGCCTGTCGTCTCCTCCCACTGCCGGGTCTCCCTACTGCCCTACAGACCGCCGAGGCCCTCTTTACCCACGTGTTCCGGCACTATGGGGTCCCCGAGGATATTGTGTCCGACCGAGGTCCCCAGTTCACCTCCAGAGTCTGGGGGGCTTTCATGGAACGCCTGGGGGTCTCGGTTAGCCTTACCTCGGGGTACCACCCAGAGAGCAATGGGCAGGTTGAACGTGTGAACCAGGATGTGGGTAGGTTTTTGAGGTCCTATTGCCGGGACCGGCCGGAGGAGTGGTCGAGGTATATCCCCTGGGCAGAGATGGCCCAGAACTCTCTCCGCCACTCCTCCACCGGATTAACACCTTTCCAGTGTATTTTAGGGTATCAGCCGGTCCTGGCACCATGGCACGAGAGCCAGACCGAGGCCCCTGCGGTGGACGAGTGGATTCGGCGCTCGGAGGAGACGTGGGACGCTGCCCATGTCCATCTGCAGCGTGCCATCCGTCAACAAAAGGCGAGCGCCGATCGCCACCGCAGTGAGGGGCCGGTGTACGCACCGGGAGATCGAGTCTGGCTCTCGACTCGAAACCTGCCCCTCCGCCTGCCCTGCCGGAAGCTGGGTCGGCGGTTTGTGGGGCCCTTTAAAGTCCTGAGAAGGTTGAACGAGGTGTGTTACAGGTTACAACTGCCTATAGAGTACAAAAATATTAACCCCTCGTTCCATGTGTCTCTTCTCAGGCCGGTGGTAGCTGGTCCACTCCAGGATAATGAGATAGGAGAGACCCCTCCGCCCCCTTTGGACATCGAGGGGGCCCCGGCGTATAGAGTCCGGACCATCTTGGACTCGAGGCGCCGGATGAGTGGTCTCCAGTATCTCGTGGAGTGGGAGGGGTACGGTCCGGAGGAACGGTGCTGGGTGCCCAGGAGGGACATCCTCGATCCATCCCTCCTGACTGATTTCCACCGTGGGCATCCCACGCGCCCGGGTCCGCGTCCTCCTGGCCGTCCCCGAGGCCGGGGTCGGCGCACGGCTGGAGCCGCGCGTCAAGGGGGGGGTACTGTCACGGATTCTGCCGAGGCTGCTCCCCCTCCTGGTACGAGCAGGCGTCGGCGGTCGCCGTCCCCGGAGTACTAGCTGCCACTGATCTTTGTTTCTGTGTGTGATTGCTTTTGTCTGTCTGTCACACCTGTGTCCTATTGTGTATTCATCACCTGTCCTATAAGTTCCGTCTTTTTGCTTGGTAGGATTGTGTGTTGTTGTTCGCCTGTCTTTGTGCTGCGTGTTTTGTTTCTTGTTTTGTTATTCTAGTGTTTTACGCTTTTTGCGTAAATGCTCGCCTCTTATGTTTGGAGGTCGTTTGTTTACCGTTTCCTTTTGGAATTTTTGAGTAAACTCTGTTGGACTGAGCCTCGGTGTCCTGCGCCTGACTTCCACCACACATACACCTCACCTCATGACAGAAACTAGATCTCCCACATTCTGGTCTTGACAACAATTACTAAACTGTTGGGGTAGGTTCTCTTTTGCACTGTTCAGATGGAGTGTCGGCCTTGTTAACATTTTCCATTTCCCCTGAAAACCAGAACATCCGATTGTAGAAGACCCTGCAGCGGCTATTTTTCTCTAACCTCTGAGGACATGTATTCACATATTGATCCACCTGCATTTGAATTATTACTCCTAGCACTTTGTCTATGTTTTATTCTGTTCTCTACTAAGCAGTTAATTGTTGTATTCCTTACTGATACAAATCATATTTTCAGATTAAATGTACTGTACTGGATATTCTGTCCGGTACCATTGTTGTTGATGCACTGTATGTGTTCATGTACAGTATTTTACAATTGCAACAACTGACTGTATGCTCACAATGACAGTCCTTTTAAAGGATCCGAACAATGAAAATCATGTTTTTCATCAAATTGGATCATATTTGGATGAAACTAGTTTAAAGAAGTGTGACCAAAGTCTGAAAAATGACTGTAGCTGGTACGTTGATAAGTTTGATCATAAAGTTACTGGTCCCCTCCCACCCATGTCAAACACTTGGATTCAGGGGGCAGGCATTACCAAGGATTTACTTCCGAAATGTAATACACTAATGGTAGTGTCTTATCTTACCAAATTTAAAACCGTCATTACGTGTGCCTACGCCTTGCTTTGGCTTTGTTTACTAAAAATACGTACGACCTTTCATCTGTGTTGTGACTGTTAGCTAGCAAGCTACTTACCAGCATGCAAGCAAAAGCACACTGTGTTGTGACTGGATGCCATAGTGTAAATATTACGTTAAACTATTTTCATCCAACACCTTTGCAACAAGTCAGTTTGTCACATTTTTGCCCTGCTAGAGCTGCCCCGGTCAACTGTAAGTGCTGTTATTGTGAAGTGGAAACGTCCAGGAGCAACAACGACTCAGCCGTGAAGTGGTAGGCCACCCAAGCTCACAGAACAGGACCGCCGAGTGCTGAAGAGCGTAGAGCATAAAAATCGTCTGTCCTCGGTTGCAACACTCACTACCGAGTTCCAAACTGGAGGAATAATGGTCTGGGGCTGTTTTTCATGGTTCGGGCTAGGACCCTTAGTTCCAGTGAAGGGACATCTTAAAGCTACAGCATACAGCATGTGCTTCCAACTTTGTGGCAACAGTTTGGAGAAGGCCCTTCCTGTTTCAGCATGATAATGCCCCCGTGCACAAAGCGAGGTTCATACAGAAATAGTTTGTCGAGATCGGTGTGGAAGAACTTGACTGGCCTGCACAGAGCCCTGACCTCAACCCCATCAAACACCTTTGGGATGAATTGGAACGCCGACTGCGAGCCAGGTCTAGTCGCCCAACATCAGTGCCCGACCTCACTAATACTCTTGTGGCTGAATGGAAGCAAGTCCCTGCAGCAATGTTCCAACATCTAGTGGAAAGCCTTCCCAGATGAGTGTAGGCTGTTTAGCAGCAAAGGGGGGACAAACTCCATATTAATGCCCATGATTTTGGAATGAGATGTTTGACGAGCAGGTGTCCACATACTTTTGGTCATGTAGTGTATCTTATCATCAAGCTGTAATGATTCAACGTCTACTCCGTCTGCACACTTTCCCAGGCAACCACCTCATCAGGAATGCAGCTTTCCCAATGCAAAAAGGAAGGATATGCTGTGAAGCCTGTGAAGACAGACCCAACATACTGTAAGTCATAGTTATTCATTTCAAATCTGCATCAATTGCGCATTTCAGGCAGGGGCGCAACTTTCACTTGGGATTTGGGGGGGCAGTTTTATCATTGGAATGTGATCCAAACGACGCCTCCGAACGGTCGGGTAGGCTGTTTGGAGTGTTTATCCAACTGGATTATTATTTTTTTACTTCTAAAACCAAAGTTGTGCCCCTGATTTCATGCACACAAAAATTCCAAATACAAACATGAAAAAACTATACAGAAAAGTGCACAACCAAATATTGCATATTTAAAATGAAGTACTTCTTAAAAACACCAGAAAACACATTGTAGAACGAGTAGATCACTACATCAACTAATTGATAGCATCATAAGGAAATTAAATGCACAAACCATTTAATAAACATTTCCCTTTTCAAAAACATTACAGGGTACGTAGACAGGCTCCTGGATCTCTTTCTTAATGAGGTCACCTTTGATCCAGCGCCGTATGTGGTGAAGCTGTGCAAGCTGTCCAACCCAGGACCACTGTCTGCCCAGAGTGAGAGGCCTGACAAGGAGGAGGCCATAGCTGGATTTGTCTCTCGCTTCAATTTTGGGGGTGATTGAAGCCTGCTTGATTGAAGCTGGGTACATGGGTCCCCCTCCTCTCCCCCTCCCCTTCCCTCTCCATCAATCTCTGTAGTTGGTTTCATTTCCTAAAGCCTAAGTAATACACTTTTACGTGATATGGTATCACATTTTATTACCTGGTATTGTTTTTTCAAGTATTTGGACAGGAGATGAGTGTTACAAATTATACAATACAATGGGTCCTGCACACTTTCGGGCGGCCGGGTGCCTATATTTCTCACCTTTATTTCTCATGAATGTTAATGTTGATCAATATTTCGGCTATGCAGGCCTATTGTAAATGATCCAATAAATGTCTGATCAATACGTACAATTCTGAACATATTGTCATTTATAATGCTAATGCAGAGGCACCAATAAATTGTCCAGTACACTTATTGTATGCCGTTTTCACCCACATTCCCTTATGTCTACGTTTCTAAGGCAGGGATGGGCAACTTGCGGCCCCTTTTATAGGTCCGCGGTCCATTCCCCCCACCCCCCAAAACAATACATACAGTGCACAGGATCCTATGGTGACTTAGGCTTAACTAATTATTGTGAAGAAGTGTATCAGTTAACTGTATTCTGTAATTAGTTACAAAACAATAGAAATGCAAGTGTGTTCTCCTGCTGTTTGTCTGATATCCAACACTCCATAATCAGCTCTGTTTACCATGAGAGCATTTTGCAGAGAAAATAAGGATGCGGCATACTATTTAGGCTTGGAATGACATGTGGCCCATAGTTAACTGGCAACAACCACAAGGGCAATTCAAAGAGCTGTCAGTCAAGGTGAGCTCATTACTATAAGCTCCTCACCCACTCACCCTATTCTTTCAGGTTTCCTGGAAGTTAGAGATGAGGGAAAAGGTAACAATTCTGAGTATTATAATAGTGTACAAATATTATGGGTGATGTTTTGGTCATTCAAAGGCAATTTTTACTTGGGAAATAGGATGACTGTGCTGGACTTTTAATATACATATTAGATTTTTTGTCTGCTTGACAAAGCAACGTACTGTGAAAGTAGCCTTATCCAGTTGAAGGTTCTTGTAAGGTCAGCTGAAAGTGTATTAGCTTAGTGTTCTGTGTATACACAGGCAGCCAATTCTGATATTTTTGACCAATCAGATCAGTTTTGAAAAAGACCTGATGTGAAAGGTCTGTGATTGGACAAAAGACCAATTAGTGGAAAAAATATCAGAATTGGGCTGCCTGTGTAAATGCAGCCAGTATGACAGGTAGCATAATTTTCTCTAATTTCCTTCCCAGTCTGATTTTATATGATCAGTTTCTTTTTGCTTTCACTTTTGGTCTGAGGGAGAATGATGTTCATGAATGAATCTACACATACACTGATACCCAAACGTAGCCTTCTGCAAACCTCAATAAATCAACCACCGTGGGTAACTTCAATTATTGCCCTTAATATGATCCGACCATGAACTTACCCATTTATAAATCTACCGTGAACAAAATGTTATTTAGCCTACTCTAATCCATTTAATTATTTAGTATTTTGTGTCAGGGTAGGTCTGTGGTAAATGTAACATTTGGTAAAAACAAAACGCCAGCATCTCTGCTCTGTGTATTCTTAAGTAATGTTAGGCACTGTTGATTCCTGAATGCATTATGAGGGGAGCGACTGAGGTATGTGGATGGGGTGAGAGCTAAAGGGGAGGAGTTCTCTTAGCCACTTGTGGCCTTCACTACCCAGGAACAAATCAAAGAGGGATGTGGCTATCAGAGTGACAGATGAACAATGCTCCCTTTTCCCAGCACCCTCATCCATCACATATGGGGAGATTAATTCAATTCATCAGCGCTCTTTCTCCTTGGGCCTCCTAACGCCACCTGATATCGGTCAAGGGAGCCTCATGATAAATGTTTGCGGATTTGATGTGGGGCCGTTCCTCTCACAAACCCGAAATAAAAAAAATAAAAACATTACCATCACCTGGACACACCCCTCTCCAACCTGCCAATCACAACATAGTTATGATTATGACAAGACCACAGTGGGAAAATGGGAGCAGGGTTTTAGACGGAAGGAGAAACAGGTACTGGTTGTCTGATGCTTTCCTATGCCATCTGTTCTAATTATATGCAGATGGTTTAAATGCCAACACCTTAGTGATACTAGCACATATTGGGAGTACAAAACATGTCAATATGACCCCTGGTGGTATGCAAGGGTCTTTTTTAAGTTGTTCTGAAACAGCATCAGAAAAAAACTACTGCAATCCAAAGGTTATCTAGGACAGTAGTGTGTTTCTGAAGAAGTGTTAAACAATCAGGCGCACCACCAGGTCAGTCACCATGGGTATCGCCAAAACAAGAATAATCAATTACTTTGTCCTAAATGACAGCTTACCAACAGGGGAGAAACATAAAATATGAACTAGTCTATCCCAAAGAAACATCCATTCTGACAGCCTAGAATCTCCTAGGTCCAGATTTGGCATGCATTGTGCCATGTAGCAGTCCCAGTAGCAATCGATTCATCAGTAAACCACGAGGGCCTCTTGTGGATGTTTCATGTAATGGACATATGTCAGTATATGATTTTTACAAAAGGCAGGAGGAGCCAGGGAACTAACATGTATTAGCAATTTTTATTTTCAAGCAGGGCAGAAAGTAAATTGGTTAAAAGTTTGTCAATAGGTCTCTGCTGGGCCGGTAGCCTATTCTACCTCCCCTCCACACACACAGGTAGTAACCCACAGCCAGAGCTCCCATAGCTGTCAACAACACCATAGGGACCACCAGGAACAGAAACCAGACTGGAGACTCAGTCAGTTCACCTGAAAGATACAATGCAGTTTCAATGAGTCAATGGCCTAAACTACAAACCAAAGTATTGCAAAAACACACTAAAGGTGATTATTGAATGATTGATAAGACGTCAGCTCACCTTGTTCATCTGCACCAAGAGACTTCTTGTCTGATTCAGAGGGATGAATCTCATCTGATTCATAGGGATGAATCTCATCTGATTCATAGGGATGAATCTCATCTGATTCATAGGGATGAATCTCATCTGATTCATAGGGATGAATCTCATTTGATTCATAGGGATGAATCTCATCTGATTCATAACTCTGTGGAGTCTCCACAGAGATGGTCCACTGGTCTACCCTGTATCTTATTCGTGGAACTCCTATAGGTGGAAAGAGGGTCACTGAAAAAGCCATTTTAACTAGCCATTTAGAATATCGTCCAACTTTTAATTTGTTTCCATATTAGCAAAATGTAAATGAATCCAAACTTTTAAAATGATAAAGCCAGACCTTACACATACATTTAGCAAGTTATCAAATTTGTTGGCATACCTGTTTGGGCCACAATTGTGGCCACAAGCATCAAGAACAGCACACTGTGGATAAACAACATAATTCTGACTATAGGCCAGCACTCAGGTCACCTGGACTTTTTATGTGAGCTAATGCAGCTAATCAAAATAATTGCTGTCAGCTGTGGATCGCTTACGACAAATGACTGAAACTAGACACTTGGCTCGTTGAGGTCTTTGATGTGATTGGCTTTGACAGTGGCACTGTAGGCATTTTATTGGTTAATCTATGTTGTGTTGTGTTGCTGCAGTACAATCTGCAGGGAATGAAAGCTGTGACTGCAAATTTTTTCTCAATGCAGCCAATGTTGTTTAAAATCAATACAGCAATTTGTCAGACCTTATTGTCAAACCACAAACACAATTACGCAACAATATCTCTTGGTGAGAGTTGTCAATCATAATTCCCCAGAGGAACGCTACTGAGACAATTCTGTGCTACTTGTTGCCAATGAGTGTGTTGTCATAACACATCCATAGTTACTCCTTTTTTTCCTGACACCACAGCATGAGAAATGTTGTACTGTGATATGGATTTGTGAAGGTTCAAGTACATTACTTGTATGTGCGACAGTGTTTTGGCTGCGTATGAGGGGTTGCCCATTCATTTAAACAAGTGTGAAATGAATACACATGAAGAATCTTATTCTCACCGAGAAACTTAAAATATGTTGAATATGTTAAATTGGAAGGAAAAAAAGATTCATTCATAAAAATGTATACAATACAGGGTGTTGTTTTTCTACAGTATATTTAAAAACAGTTTCAGAGTAGGGGGATAGCTAAATAGCTGCCCATTGTAGTATAACTTTCACTTTCAATGATAAATTACTATCATTTTGTCAAAGAAAATGTCTTTCAATTTCTCTGACTACTAAAAGAAAATGTAAATGTACATCAGTAGCAGGTTTGAACACATTTGAATTTTTAGGCTAAAACAAACATGTTATAAAATAAACATTCCCTTATGTTTCCAGCATGAAAATATATTGATATCGAAATATGAAATTGATTATGTGGGCAAATAATTAGAACGAAAAAACATTCAAACTATCACAAACATTTTGCGTTTTGGTGACTTTGGCATTTTTCACTTCACTAAAAAGTAATCAATATATTAAAAACACAAATGGACTTATAACTGAGAAGTTGCTAAATGTTAGTTCTGGTGAATGAACAATTGGCAACATTTCCCAATTCAGTATGTTACATTAATTTACATCAGGGCTCTCCAACCATGTTCCTGGAGAGCTACCATCATGTAGGTTTTCAAACCAACCCCAGTTGTAACTAACCTGATTCAGCTTATCAACCAGCTAATTATTAGAATCAGGTGCACTAGATTAGAGTTGGAGCAAAAACCTACACAACGGTAGCTCTCCAGGAACAGGGTTGGAGCACCCTGATTTATATATTCCAATAGCAATTCCCATTTTTGTATAAGATCACTTGGATTGCTTGCATAGTGCAGCACAGCTTTGTCTACTGATGGGTTCCTCTTCTAGAGTAGCCTAAATCTTTGGCAATAATTACAGTATTTTATGCATATTCCCTTCATATGCTTTCTGCATAGGGCATGTTACACAATAATTACAGTGCTTTCTATACCTTAGATGCTACCAAAGTAACTGAATCTTTAGTGCTAACCAACATTTCCAGAATTGTTACATCTATTCTGTTCACCTCGGTAATGAATGACAAGGGGCAAAAAAGAGCTAAGGTTAATCTAAAGACTGAACATTGACAAGTGCATCACAATATACTCTGTAAAGATCTATTCAAAGTGACAGACAACCGTACATAAGACCTTCTTTTTGAGGCAGAAATAAACAACAAACAAAAACAAAGGCAGATGTTTACATGTAATGAAAATAGGGTCTTAATGCCAGGTCTAAGGACATTGACCCAAATATTCCCAAATATGGCTAACATCAAGAGTTACCTTGTATATGCGCCAAGTGGAGGTCTGAAAATGAATAGGTGGGCTCTGCAGCCAGGGGTATTCAATTCCAGTCCTGGAGGGCAACACTGTCTGTTGGATCCCTTTTCCCCCTTATACAAAGTCATTGACTGGCCAAAGGGTCATAGATCCCCCTAACTTGGAGTTTAAAATGAAAAGATGAGAATAGACAGAGGGGCATAGACAAGTGGCAGACAGTACAGTGGCCCTGGAGGTCTGGAGTAGAGGAACCCTGCTGTATTGGCTTTGTGCTTCACAGTGATGTTACAGTAGTGGGATCAGCAGAGGTTTCAGATGGCTTGGGAGGAAGTCCTGTCTGGGTCAGAGGGTGGGAGGGTAAACTTCCTGGTGGAGCTAACCTGTCCAGGGACACTAGGACCAGGCTGCAGGGTGGTCGTGGTGATTATTAGTCGTGCCTCTCTCCTGCAGATTGACCGTAGACCTTACGCAGGCTGGAGTCCAGCAGGAAGTCCACTCCCCTGTGGAACACAAAGAAGGAGAAGGGCTTTAAGGTTTAAGAAACTGTCCTGGCTCCCTACAGGCGTCATCAAGTACATATAGGCCTATAGATATGAATGTGCTATGCACTCACCGCAAATCGCACAGCCATGTAAGATACTCAGGTTGTAAACGGTGGAGTCAATATTGTGAGTTGAAATATCCCATATTTTCAGAAATCGCATGTTGGCCTATTTAAACTGCTGTTCACTGACAACCGTGCAACTCAACAATCAGCCGTTTGAGAAAAGCCACGTGCTGCCCAAATTGCGGCCTTCCCGACTAATCAAACCATTTATGTGATCAAACATAACAGTCTTCAGAAGCCAATGATCCGTTATTTATAATCTGTAAATAAATGTAATGCATACCAGAGGTGGGGAACTCCATCCCAACCGGGGACGGAATATAACCAACCGTTCAGAGCTGGGGATGGCAGAAGCAGAGAGGGGGAATCCCCCATCCCTCCCTACAAACAGCACCCTGAATACACCTCTCTTCAACGACACCACATGGATTCAGATAAATAAGAATGGTGGCTACACATTTAACACTACAGAAAGCGAAAATAAAGGTCATTATGGTGTGCAACTCCTAATTTGACACTTAAAATGATCCATACATTTAAAAAATGTAATGCTGTTTGCTAAGGTAATGTGTGGATTTTTCCTCTCAGTGGGCTGGTGAACAGAAACACAGGCAGGCTGAGACGGTTAACTGCAGGCTAATACCTTGGCACACTTGGGACCATAAACATTGATGTGCAAACGTGCCAAAGTACACACGCTACTCTTATTTCTTCCTCCCGCTCACATTCAGGGTTTCTCTCGCTCTATCTTCTTTCTTTCTCACACACACACACACACACGTTTATCATGCTCGCTCTCTGTCTCTCGAACACACACTCCTTCACTGTCTCCCAGACACATAACGGGCACACACACGGAAACATTTCCTTCACTATCTAACCGCCCACCCACACACCTGTCGATGGGGTGGATGATGAAGGGGATGGTGGAGAGGCCAATGGCCGTGGTGGTCCACTTGCGTACGGAGAGGGGCAGGCGTGTTGTTTTGCCCAGGAGGTAGAGAGAGGCAGCACACACACGGTTGATGGTGAAGCCTGGGATAGCGACCGAGGCCAGGGCCTGCCATACAAACGTGTCCACCACCGCTACAGCCACTTTGGTTGTCTTCCCTGGGTTGTCACCATGCTCCTACAGCACAGGGATAGACACAGAGTGTGACATTCTGTGCTTCAGACCACTTTGTTTCAGTGTGGGAGTTGAGTTGTGTTCTATGAAACATTCTCTTTGGATTTTCTGGAAAAGTTCCATTTACTTTGCATGTGTTGAAAAATAATGTCATTTGGCAGTATTCAGAGAGTGTTAACTACATTTTTGGAAGTTCATAATATAAATGCTTCACAGGGCAATAATTCCACGACCCCTTAAAAGAATGGTAGCTCATATCAATTCAAATGAAGACATAGGATAAGAATGAGAACATAGAGCTTTGCTTTTACAAAATGTCCTCCTTCCTTACCACGGCAGCCTTCTTCCCCTTGTCCACAGCATCAGCGGAAACATACACGGTGGCAACTGCATATGTGGCCCATACAGCACTCACTGGCACCAGGGCACGGAAGGCCTCTCCCACCTCGTTGGCATAGCCTGTGGGCACAAGACGACATGCCAGGGTAAGATATGAGCGCAATTAAGGCTTTAACTGCCTCGTCTGTTGTGAGAGGCCTCTAAACAAATCATGACCAACCCCCACCGGATCAGAGCTGGGGGCCTGAGGTAAAACAAAATGTATTAGAATAATAATTCAAATGTCCCTCTTGGACCTCTGCCATGTAAAGGGGGGGGTACATTAATATTCACTTTTGTTTGGGGCTGTGGTTAGTAGCAATAACCCCCCTGACACATTTCGGTCCATAGAATGGGCGGTGACCTTTGGAGCAATATGCACGGTCCGCTCCAACAGGGTTGGAATGACTAATAATGCCCTTGGTCTGTCATTAGAACGCTTACACAGCTCCTCCTGCTGTGTTGGCTGCTGCTGAACCTGTACTGCCACCCTGTGGGCAAACATTATGCTAACGTCAGGTCTGTAGGCCTTTACACACCACACAAGGTTATATGAGCGATACACTACATACAAAAGTATGTGCACACCCCTTCAAATGAGTGTATTCGGCTATTTCAGCCACACCCATAGCTGACAGGTGTATAAAATCGAGCACACAGCCATGCAATATCCATAGACAAACATTGGCAGTAGAATGGCCTTACTGAAGAGCTCAGTGACATTCAACGTGGCACAGTCATAGGATGCCACCTTTCCAACAAGTCAGTTCATCAAATTTCTGCCCTACTAGAGCTGCCCCGGTCAACTGTAAGTGCTGTTATTGTGAAATGTAAACGTCTAGGAGCAACAACGGCTCAGCCGCAAAGTGGTAGGCCACCCAAGCTCACAGAACAGGACCGCCGAGGGCTGAAGAGCATAGCGCATAAATCTTGTCTGTCCTCGGTTGCAACACTCACTACCTAGTTCCAAACTGCCTCTGGAAGCAACGTCAGCACAAGAACTGTTAGTCGGGAGCTTCATGAAATGGGTTTCCATTGCCGAGCAGCCACACACAAGCCTAACATCACCATGCGCAATGCCAAGTGTCGGCTGGAGTGGTGTAAAGCTCGCTGCCATTGGAAAGCCTTCCTAGAAGAGTGGAGGCTGTTATAGCAGCAAAGGGGGGGGGAGGGACCATCTCCGTATTAATGCCCATGATTTTGGAATGAGATGTTCGATGAGCAGGTGTCCACATACTTTTGGTCATGTAGTGTATTTGTTTACCTGGTACCTCGTCCAGTCAGGTTACTTAGCTGGCTTACAACCTGGTAACGTGACCAACGACCAGTAGGCTATGGTTTAAGATGATATTGGAAGAAAGGAAAGGTGCTGGATAGCTACTCCAGGAGATGTGTTTCAAAGGTAGGATAGGCCTAATCTCCTTTTCCGGTGCTCCTATACTGTTTGTTGCGGGGAGCGCCAGTGCTATAAGTTGGCAGCACCAGTGCTATAAGTTAGGAACACCAGTGCTATAGCCTGGGTACCCCAGTCTGTTTTTTCTAACATTCTAGTCCTTGCCACTCATTATCATGCCAATGTCATGTTTGGTATCAAAAGGAGTTAGAATGATAGTGTAAGAGGTTTCAAAAGCGCAAACAGATCTGGGACCAGGCTACCAAAGAAAAAGTTAATTTAGAGCCCTGCTTGTACTTCTACTAACACACTGGCAGCACTAAACAAAAACAATTCAATGCACAGTCCAATTCTGCTACTTCAGTGAATCTGTTTCTGGGAAAGGTTATGCTACTCATATGGCAGAACAACAGCACATTCTGAACAGATTCTGTAACACTGTCATTTATGTTCATTTCTAACTACGTAGGCTACTGAATGTGCTTTACAATACACTGATCGATAATTGATTGGTGTTGATTATAATGCTATAAAGATGCTTCATGCTAAATGTTTACGACAGAGAGAGAGCCGGTCTGAGAGAGGAGTGAGAGTCAGTGGTAGAGGAGATAGACAGAGAGCTGTGCATGCAGGCCATAACTCCCGAGTGGCGCAGCAGTCTAAGGCACTGCATCTCAGGGCTTGAGGCGTCACTACAGACTCCCTGGTTCGATTCCAGGCTGTATCACAACCGGCTGTGATTGGGAGTCCCATAGGGCGGCACACAATTGGCTCAGCATCGTCCGGGTTCGGCCGGTGTAGGCCCTCATTGTAAATAAGAATTTGTTCTAACTGACTTGCCTAGTTAAATAAAGGTCAAATAAAATAAATTAAAATAACAGCACCGATCTGCAGCTGGCCCTGGGGTTATTTGAGTAACATAGCACATTTCAATGTCACCCCCAGCCAATAAGAACCCAGCAGAAAATGTAAATGCATTGCACAGTGGCTAGTGTTATTGATCCCTCCTGTAGCTCAGTTGGTAGAGTATGGCGCTTGCAACGCCGGGGTTGTGGGTTCGATTCCCACGGGGGGCCAGTATGAAAAATGTATGCACTCACTAACTGTAAGTCGCTCTGGATAAGAGCGTCTGCTAAATGACTAAAAAGTTAGAAATCAACACGATTGCCTTATGTGAAGGAGGAACAGATATCCTCTGTACACTTTTGACTCTAAGGTCAGTATGGATAAATGTTATTGCAATGCAGGGACAGCTATATTAATGTAGCTATTAGGCCTACTACACTGAGATTCCAGACATTGTATCATTTCAATGGAACTGGTGCTTAAATATGTGATGAGCGTTTACTTATTTGTCAATCCTAAATCACTACTAGGAAGTACCATGCAATTTACCCAACCCACTAACCTAACTAGCTAGCTGTTTGAAGGCAGCTACTAGATTGGTAGCTATTTGACTACATTAGTATTTGATCGTGTTGCTGAGCTTTGAATTGGTCGAAAGCAACCATTACAAAACAATATCAAGTATAGAGCATCTATTTATAAGTAGATCAAATTCAGACCAAAAACTGGCTAGCTCACGATCTAGCAACCCAGCTCGAGCTAGCTATATCTTGTACTAGTTTACGCTTGTTCTTAGCGTGAGAGGGATTAGACGGGGACATCCCCCTGGTTCAAGACATCCAAAAACAACACACTTTTATGGCATACCTAAGAAGCGGACCCATGTGTCACGATAAATGTCGACCTCCTTGCTCGGTTTTTCTTGAATTGGATCCATGCTTCGTCTTTAACCCCATGTACAGAGGTTTCTTATGCGTCGATAGAGTCCTAACTAGAAGCTGCGAGTCAAGTCTTGCAATGCGCCACACCGAGGGAGTGTCTAAGACTGTATGGTGCTATTCAGAAAGGGGAAAAAGCCTACTGTATTTGTCTGACTTCACATTTCTTATTGGTAAATTATTAGACTTATTATCTTGAGAATCAACCAGTATAAGCTTACAAATTGAATCTTCCACAGAGGGATAAAGTCCGAGTCCCGTGACAAAAGTTAAGAATTGATAGATAGTCCCTGATCACAATTTACATAATGCATACACCGGAAGTTAGCGGATAGAGGAAGAGAGAGGCCCAACTCCGCAGAAAATCTGTCTCCCTCCAGCAGATGGCGTTTTTTCGTTGTTTCGCCCACCAACTTTGAGAAAAAACACTTTATATCGGAGTTGTTTCGAGATGGCTATGCATATTCATTGCATGAGGCTAGTAACATAGCTTCGGCAGTTGACATCAACAACCCTCGGAGCCATGCAGCCCGCCGTGCCTCTTTGTGGACAACGACTCCCATTGTTAGGGCGGAGAGACATGTATCTTGTCAGTTTATCCCTAATCTTTGTTTAGGCGTGAAAAGTGTTATGTAGCACTATATTGGATCACTCCAATATCGTATCCTTCCACTCCGCAGGATACATTCTGAGTAAGAATTTCAGATTAGTCACTGGTAGTGCTGCGGCAGACCCCCTTAAATAGCTGCCGCTGCACTATTCCCATTCCCATCTCTTCATTTTCTCAGTTCATTCTGTTATGTATGGTACGACGTGCTGTACGTCGTACTGTACGTTGTTATGGTTTACGACAGTGTGCTGCGTTACGGATGAATGGGTTGTCAGAATGCGTGGCACATGTCATTAAACGACAGAGTGATGTTCAATGTGAAACTGTGCAGATGTCCGTTCTTCTACAACTAGGCTAGATATAACATTGGCGACGAAGATGGCTGAATTCAGTTTACCACCGCCAGCACCATTCCTCGCCGTGCCTGGCGAACCTCCAGTCCCGTGGAATAACTGGCTTGATAGTTTTAACACTTATCTAGAAGCTATGGACTTTTCTACAATCTCGACAAGCGGAGGACAGCACTGCTCCGTCACTGCCTTGGTACAGAGGGACAGAGGATTTTCAGAGCGCTTGGATCGGCTCCTACATTCACTGCTGCAGTCAGCCTCTTACGGAACCACTTCGCCGGGAAAGAGCGAGTGCTCCTCCGACGCTACCGGCTACGGAAGAGACACCAACGGCCGGGTGAGTCCATTCAAAGCTACGTGGCTAATCTGAGGGATTTGGCTAGCTCTTGTAACTACGGGACACTTCAGGACGAGATCATCAGGGATCAGTTGATAGAGGGGACGTTATGTGAAAAGACAAGGGAGAAACTGCTTTTGGAATCGGATAATTTACAACTAGATGGAGCTATTGAAATAGCACTCCAGGTTGAAGCGGCGTTGGAATGCTCTTCTATGCTAACAGACAGCTCTGCAGCATACACTCGGCCCCCAGCCATTCTCACACAGCAGCTTCAGCCCGAGCAGGCGCACTACAACGATCACGCGCTGCGCACGCCCTCCCGCGTCGATAGCTGCATGGACACAGACACCGACATGCCCGTGCAGCAGGCACACAGACAAACA
Organism: Coregonus lavaretus; assembly: GCF_964263955.1. Classification (NCBI taxonomy): domain Eukaryota; kingdom Metazoa; phylum Chordata; class Actinopteri; order Salmoniformes; family Salmonidae; genus Coregonus; species Coregonus lavaretus. The sequence continues at coordinate 52,324,421 of NC_139991.1, forward strand.
AACAGAACTAGCTGTGGCAACTGTGGGGCTAGCTCTCACAATTCAAGGGCTTCAAACTGCCCAGCCCGTGGGAAAATATGCAAGAACTGTTCAAAATACAATCACTTTGCGAAAGTGTGTCGTTCTGCCCCTGCTACTAGCTCCACCCAGAACAGGCCCTTCGTTTCATCTCACTCTCAACATGAACACACGGAAATCCGAACCGTCTCCACCAACCATGTGTCATTCAGGACATGCACTGTGCAGCTGGGTGAGGTGGGTTTGCCTTTGCTGCTGGATACTGGCGCTGCGGTGTCGTTGCTCAACCTTGCCACTTACTACAAGTTTTTCAGTCACCTACCACTCCAACAGCCCTCCACTGCCCTGTGTGGGTACGGTAGATCTAAAATAGACATTGTAGGCACCCTCCAGGTCCCAGTACACTACGGCACCAAACATCTGCCATCATTCACATTTCATGTTGCAAAGCGGGGTGCCAACCTCCTGGGCCTCGACCTCTTCACAGGCTTGGGATTCACACTGAGAGATGACAGTGGGTCAGCTATCTACCAGGTTACCTGCACATGGCAACAGAACTGGCTGACTCTGTTTGATGGACTGGGCTGCCTCACAGCCTTTACTCACAGGCCCCTAGTGAATCCGGAAGTGACCCCAGTCATGCAGCCCCTGCGGCGCATTCCCTTTGCACTGCGTGATGACGTCACAAAAGATCTCCAGTCACAGTTGGATGCAGGCATCATTGAGCCAGTCAACGCTGCCCCCTGGATTTCAAACTTGGTCATTGCAACCAAAAAGTCCGGTGGAATCCGGACCTGTGTGGATCTCCGTGCTGTGAACAAGGCCGTTGTCCCGGATAAGTACCCCTTGCCTACAGCTGAGGAGCTGACCGCACAATTCCATGGCTCCACGATCTTCACGAAGCTTGACCTTCGTCAGGGTTATCTTCAGGTACCCCTCCATGCAGCTAGCAGAGACCTCACAGCCTTTGTCACACATGCTGGCGTGTTCAGATATACACGCATGCCTTTTGGACTTAGCTCCGCCCCCAGCTGCTTCCAGAAGGTGATGAGCACCATCCTCGCTGGAATACCTGGGGTGGCGGTCTATCTGGATGACATTGTGGTCCACGGCCCTGACCTCCACATCCATGATTATCGACTCCACCGAGTATTCAGTGCTCTACTGCGGAACAACCTGACCCTGAACGGTGGAAAGTGCACCTTTGCAGCTCCAGCCGTCGAGTTTGTGGGCTTCCGCCTGTCGGCCAAAGGCATTGCCCCACTCATGTCGAACATTGAAGCCGTCCACCGGATCCCGGAACCGACCTCAGCCTCTCAGGTGGCCTCATTCTTGGGCATGACAGCTTACTACCTCCGGTTTCTGCCCCACTACTCTCAGACCACAGCGCCCCTTCGCCAGCTCCTCAAGAAGGATGAGCCATGGGCCTGGACGGCAGCCTGCTCAGACGCGGTCCGCTCACTGAAGAGCCAGCTCACCACAGCCCCAGTCTTGGCTCACTTTGACCCCGTCTGCCACACCATTGTCACATGTGACGCCTCAGCTGGAGCACTAGGAGCTGTCCTCTCACAGCTGCAGAATGGCATTGAGAGGCCCGTCGCCTTCGCCTCAAGGGCCCTGAGCCCCACAGAACAACGGTACTCTGTGGGCGAACGAGAAGCACTGGCCTGTGTCTGGGCGTGCGAAATGTGGCACCTCTACCTATATGGCCGTCTGTTCACACTCCGAACCGACCACCAGTCCCTCACAACGCTACTGTCAGCATCAGGAACTGGCCACAAGCCACTTCGGCTGCACAGATGGGCCGACCGCCTCAGACAGTATGACTATCAGCTGAAGTTCACTCCGGGGAGGGATAACGTGGTGGCAGACCTCCTCTCACGCTCCTTTGACGCTCCTACTCCGACCGTCTTGCCAGACGACAACGAAACAGAGCTTGTACAAATGCTCTACGCTCCTCTTCAGTCAGTCGTCTCACTGGAGGAGCTGAAGCAAGCATCGGAACAGGATCCCACACTGTCTACCCTGCGCACCTACATACGCACTGGATGGCCAGCACATGTGCCGGAAGAGCTGGCGACTTTCGCCAGAGTGAAGCACGAACTTTCTTGCTGGGAAGAAGTCTGTGTCTCTCGAGGGTTTTGCACTGTGGTCCCGAGTGGCCTGCGTGCGCGTGTTCTATCCATGGCGCACGAGGGTCACTTGGGCATAGTCAAGGTCAAACAGCGATGTCGAGACCTTGTGTGGTGGCCAGGCATCGACCACGACATTGAAGCCCTGGTCAGGGATTGTGCTGCATGCCTCCTCAGTGGGAAAACAGGACAGTCCGCCCCACCCCCCCTGCAGCCTCTCGCATGGCCGTCCCACCCTTGGGAGCACATCCAACTGGACATCTGTGGCGAGATCCATGGACACGCAGTCCCTCACCATCAGCGCTTCCTGGTGGTGGTGTATGACCTCCACTCTAAGTGGCCAGAAGTGGTTCCTGTCGGAACTGTCACAGCACAGGCCATCGTGGACATCCTAGACAGCCTGTTCACAAGGTGGGGCCTACCCCTCACCCTTACCACGGACAATGGGCCCCAGCTAACCTCTGCCGAGTTCTCCTCATATCTCAGCAACAAGGGAATCAAACACATCCGCACGGCCTACTACAACCCACAAGCTAACGGAGGGGTGGAACGCTTCAACCAAACGCTGAAGAACGGCATCAGAGCGCACCTGGTCCAGGGGTGCACGTTCCAAACTGCTTTGAATCAAACGCTAATGCACTACAGAGCAAGCAAACACACATCAACACAGGTCTCCCCGGCATCCCTCATGCTAGGTCGTGAGATGGAACTGCCACTGGACAGACTCAGAACACAGAGAGTAGCAGAACCGGCGACTAGGCGCACCCAAGAACAGCAGGCAGTGACCAGGCACCAAAGAGCAATGAAACAGCGTTTTGACAAGGCACACAGAGTGAAGAAGTCGATCATTCAAGTGTCAGACTGGGTCCGAGCCCGACGGCCTCAGTGGTGCAACAAAATGGCCTCATTCTGGTCGGACCCCTTGCAGGTCAGTCGACAACTGGGGCCCGCCACATTCATGATGAGCAATGGATCACGCTGGCACGCCAGCCGCCTCAGAAAAGTCCCTGCCCCTCAAGGAACACGAAGGCACACAAAACAGACATGCAGGCCAGAGACGCCACCGGATGGACCTCCTCCACCACTACCACCTGAGCCCCAGCCTCTGTGGGTTCCCCAAGGGCCAGAGCCACAAGCGGTGGCGGTGGAAGAAAGGCCTATGCGGGCACGAACTCGCCCTGCTTATCTGGGGGACTACTTAACCTCTTTTCATTCTTAGGCTCCGTTAGGTGTCTTAGTCAACCTCCAGGTTAATGGACTGAACTGGCTAGTTTGGAGAGTCCATCCGTTTAAGGGTTAATGTTTATTTCTTACAGGTATCACTCTAGGTTCTTGCCCTATGGACATTTTATATATGGTACCAGTCCCTGGTTTTGGAAAGGGGGGGGAAATGTTATGTATGGTACGACGTGCTGTACGTCGTACTGTACGTTGTTATGGTTTACGACAGTGTGCTGCGTTACGGATGAATGGGTTGTCAGAATGCGTGGCACATGTCATTAATCGACAGAGTGATGTTCAATGTGAAACTGTGCAGATGTCCGTTCTTCTACAACTAGGCTAGATATAACACATTCCATAGAGGATTCGATTGGTAAGAGCTCTATGTATAAGCGCAGAAATATACCCGCAGCTATTCAATAGCTTGGAGCAGCTAGCTAGCTAGCCTCTCCACCTGGGTGTTCTGCTGTCCTCCCACTCTGTTTGGCTTGTGCCATCTCGTTTGGGTTTTGTCCTTGTATTTAATTACTTGTGACAGCCTAACCCCGCAAGATCGGGAGTCTGTGTATGTTTCGCTCCGGCGGGCTTGCAGTTCTACTCTGAGAGTGAGTCACGTGTTGCTAGGTGCACCACGCTTATCTCTCACAGGGCGCAGCCATCTTGCCTAGACTCTTGTGTGTTCCACGGTAAATGAGCTATGCAGTAGCTAGCTTAACAAGAGCAGACCACTGCAGGTCTAGGCACACTCCTTACATCCTGCCAACACCCCCACGTATAGTAGAATAAACTTTAACCTGGAGTGAGTTACAGCCGACCCACACATATAAGCAAAGATTGAGCCAACCTGTGTGTGAGTTTGTGTGCTCTGCCCCTCCCCCACGATCAGGTAGTTCACACCCAGTTCATGTCTCTTCTCCTTCAGATAGTATATGAGACTAAGGCTGGTACTGTAGGACTGTAGTATCTGACTATTACAGTATTGCGCAGTGTATACTATAGGCACATAGTAATATCACACTGTTGGCTTTACTTTCACAGAGAAACTACATAACTATTATGGTGTTTCATTGCGAGAGATGCGAGGTACCCCTGCCTACAGGGGATGCACATTCTGCCTGCATGACCTGTCTTGGGTTAGATCACGCACAGAGAGCAGTTAGAGAACCCAATAGTTGTTTGGCCTGCCCCGCCTTTGGAGAACGCATGCGCTTAGCACGCCTGGAGGGTATGAGGGCCACAGTACAGTCCTCCCCATCTGATGACCGTATTCCCCCCTCTGGGGTGATGCATCGTCGCGGCAGCACCCCGTTGGACTCTTTGGGTGTGCTTTCTAGTGCTGAACTACCTGGACGACTGGCTGGTGTGTGCTCAATCAAGAGCGCAAGGATCATCTTGAAGCACATTAAAGACCTGGGCCTCACCCTAAACATGGAGAAGAGCAGCCTGACTCCCTCACAGCCGGTGGTCTTCCTGGGAATGTTGATCGACTCAACTCTTATAAGGGCACGTCTCCCTCGGGTGAGATCAGAGAAGATACAGGCCTACCTAGACCGTTTCCGGCTTAGACGAGCTGTGTCCGTATTAGAGTGCCAGAAGTTACTCACGTCGGCTTCTCTGTTGATTCCGCTGGGCCTTCTTCACCTCAGGCCACTCCAGCAATGGTTCAACTCTCACCATCTACACCAGAGATAACACAGACATCGTCAGCTATCGGTGACAAACGCATGTGTGAGGACTCTGTTGAAATGGCACTCTCACTCCTTCCTGTTGGAGGGAGTGATACTGAACAGAGTCCACCGCAGGGAGCTAGTGTGCACCGATGGCTCGCTAGCGGGTTGGGGGGCAGTGTTCAGAGGCATGGCAGCGAGCAGATGCTGGAGCCCCCCATGGAGTGGCAAGCACATCAATGTGCTGGAGCGCAGGGCGGTTCGCCTGGCACTCCAACAGTTCCTGCCCTACTTGGAGGGGAAGCATGTCCTGGTCAGATCAGACAACACCACGGTTGGCTGGCAACAACACTTTATGTGTTCCCACCATTTCCCCTGATCACAGCTACGCTAAACAGGGTCAGTTTGAAGAGCCACCTGCTGCTCCTAATAGCCCCATACTGGCCTAGACGACCATGGTTCAGCCTCCTGTTGTCCCTCCTCTCTGGGACCCCATGGCAGCTGCCGCTGAGACCCGCCCTGCTCTCTCATGCTCGGGAGACGCTCTGGCATCCGGACCCACGCTGCCTCTAGCTTTGGGCTTGGCCCCTGAGAGGCGTCAACGGGCAAGTCTAGGCATTAGGACAATTGCTCTCCAAGTTTATGAAGGGAGTTAGACGTCTGCGTCCAGTGAAGGCCCGTTCTGTGCCAAACTAGAACCTTGACGTGGTGCTGTCAACACTTGCTAGGCCACCCTTCCAGCCCCTGGTGTTAGCGTCTTTGAAGCACCTATCCATGAAGGTGGAATAGCTGTTGGCTATTACCTCTACTAAGATGGTTAGCGAACCTCATGCTCTTTCAGTGAGCGCTGAATGTTTCCGAATGGGTGCAGACAAGGGGAGTGTTATCCTCAGGCCTAACCCCTCTTTCTTGCCGAAGGTCCTGTCTGACAGACATGTGAACCGGCCCTTACATTTGTCCGCATACGCACCTCCCATGGCTGAGAGTGGGCTGGGTTTTTCCCCAAGTGTGCTGTGCCCGGTGAGGGCACGAGACACTTACGTTACACGGACTAAGACAATACGACAGTCGGATCAGCAGTTTGTGGGTTATGGACAGAGAGTTCTGGGGAAGAGCCTATCTAAACAGAGACTCTCACATTGGATTGTGGACACTATTACTACAGCATATCAGCTGGCTGGCCGGCCTTTGCCGTTAGCTGTGGTAGTGCATTCTACTAGAGGAGTAACTACATCGTGGGCCCTGCTCCGAGGAGTTCCCCTTGGTGAAATTTGCGCCTCGGCCAGTTAGGCGTCGTCTAGCACTTTTGCTAGGTACTATCGAGTCAATGTTGCTGCCGTCAACCAGGTCGGGACGGCCGTGTTGGGTGTTGCGTCCACTTCCCTGGAGGGGGATGGAGGGACACAGCAACCATGATTGCCCTGAGCTCAGTCCTACTGGATTTTGCTCTTGTGTGGCCATGCCTAGTTGACCGATTAATCTGGTATTGTGATACCATATTGGAGTGATCCAATATAAGCTCAGCAAAAAATGAAACGTCCTCTCACTGTCAACTGCGTTTATTTTCAGCAAACTTAACATGTGTAAATATTTGTATGAACATAACAAGATTCAACAACTGAGACATAAACTGAACAAGTTCCACAGACATGTGACTAACAGAAATTGAATAATGTGTCCCTGAACAAAGTGGGGATCAAAATCAAAAGTAACAGTCAGTATCTGGTGTGGCCACCAGCTGCATTAAGTACTGCAGTGCAACACCTCCTCATGGACTGCACCAGATTTGCCAGTTCTTGCTGTGAGATGTTACCCCACTCTTCCACCAAGGCACCTGCAAGTTCCCGGACATTTCTGGGGGGAATGGCCATAGCCCTCACCCTCCGATCCAACAGGTCCCAGATGTGCTCAATGGGATTGAGATCCGGGCTCTTCACTGGCCATGGCAGAACACTGACATTCCTGTCTTGCAGAAAGTCAAGCACAGAACGAGCAGTATGGCTGGTGGCATTGTCATGCTGGTTGGTCATGTCAGGATGAGTTTTTATTTTATTTTTTATTTTTTTATTTCAGCTTTATTTAACCAGGTAAGCCAGTTGAGAACAGGTTCTCATTTACAACTGCGACCTGGCCAAGATAAAGCAAAGTAGTGCAATAAAAACAACACAGAGTTACATATGGGGTAAAAAAACATAAAGTCAGAAATACAACAGAAAATATATATACAGTGTGTGCAAATGTAGCAAGTTATGGAGGTAAGGCAATAAATAGGCTATAGTGCAGAATAATTACAATAGTATTAACACTGGAATGCTAGATGTGCAAGAGATTATGTGCAAATAGAGATACTGGGGTGCAAAAGAGCAAAATAAATAACAATATAGGGATGAGGTAGTTGGGTGGGCTAATTTCAGATGGGCTGTGTACAGGTGCAGTGATCGGTAAGGTGCTCTGACAACTGATGCTTAAAGTTATTGAGGGAGATAAGAGTCTCCAGCTTCAGAGATTTTTGCAATTCGTTCCAGTCATTGGCAGCAGAGAACTGGAAGGAATGGCGGCCAAAGGAGGTGTTGGCTTTGGGAATGACCAGAGAGGTATACCTGCTGGAGCGCAGACTACGGGTGGGTGCTGCTATGGTGACCAATGAGCTAAGATAAGGCGGGGATTTGCCTAGCAGTGATTTATAGATGGCCTGGAGCCAGTGGGTTTGACGACGAACATGTAGTGAGGGCCAGCCAACAAGAGCGTACAGGTCACAGTGGTGGGTAGTGTATGGGGCTTTGGAGACAAAACGGATGGCACTGTGATAGACTACATCCAATTTGCTGAGTAGAGTGTTGGAGGCTATTTTGTAAATAACATCGCCGAAGTCAAGGATCGGTAGGATAGTCAGTTTTACGAGGGCATGTTTGGCAGCATGAGTGAAGGAGGCTTTGTTGCGAAATAGGAAGCCGATTCTAGATTTAACTTTGGATTGGAGATTCTTTATGTGAGTCTGGAAGTTGAGTTTACAGTCTAACCAGACACCTAGATATTTGTAGTTGTCCACATACTCTAGTTCAGACCCGTCGAGAGTGGTGATTCTAGTCGGGTGGGCGGGTGCTAGCAGCGTTCGATTGAAAAGCATGCATTTAGTTTTACTAGTGTTTAAGAGCAGTTGAAGGCTACCGAAGGATTGTTGTATGGCATTGAAGCTCGTTTGGAGGTTTGTTAACACAGTGTCCAATGAAGGGCCAGATGTATACAAAATGGTGTCGTCTGCGTAGAGGTGGATCTGAGAGTCACCAGCAGCAAGAGCGACATCATTGATATACACGGAGAAAAGTGTCGGCCCAAGAATTGAACCCTGTGGCACCCCCATAGAGACTGCCATAGGTCCAGACAACAGGCCCTCCGATTTGACACACTGAACTCTATCTGAGAAGTAGTTGGTGAACCAGGCGAGGCAGTCATTTGAGAAACCAAGCCTATTTAGTCTGCCAATAAGAATGCGGTGGTTGACAGAGTCGAAAGCCTTGGCCAGGTCGATGAAGACGGCTGCACAGTACTGTCTATTATCAATCGCGGTTATAATATCGTTTAGGACCTTGAGCGTGGCTGAAGTGCACCCGTGACCAGCTCGGAAACCGGATTGCATAGCGGAGAAGGTACGGTGGTATTCGAAATGGTCGATGATCTGTTTGTTAACTTGGCTTTCGAATACTTTCGAAAGGCAGGGCAGGATGGATATAGGTCTGTAGCAGTTTGGATCTAGAGTGTCACCCCCTTTGAAGAGGGGGATGACCGCGGCAGCTTTCCAATCTCTGGGGATCTCAGACGTTATGAAAGAGAGGTTGAACAGACTAGTAATAGGGGTTGCGACAATTTCGGCGGCTAGTTTTAGAAAGAAAGGGTCCAGATTGTCTAGCCCAGCTGATTTGTAGGGGTCCAGATTTTGCAGCGCTTTCAAAACATCAGCTGTCTGAATTTGTGTGAAGGAGAAGCGGGGGGGGCATGGGCAAGTTGCAGCAGAGGGTGCAGAGTTGGTGGCCGGGTTAGTGGTAGCCAGATGGAAAGCATGGCCAGCTGTAGCAAAATGCTTGTTGAAATTCTCGATTATTGTAGATTTATCGGTGGTGATAGTGTTTCCTAGCCTCAGTGCAGTGGGCAGCTGGGAGGAAGTGCTCTTATTCTCCATGGACTTTACAGTGAGTTTGCAGGAAGGGTACCACATGAGGGAGGAGGATGTCTTCCCTGTAACGCAGATCGTTGAGATGACAACAAGCTCAGTCCGATGATGCTGTGACACACCGCCCCAGACCATGACGGACCATCCACCTCCAAATCGATCCCGCTCCAGAGTACAGGCCTCGGTGTAACACTCATTCCTTTGATGATAAACGCGAATCCGACCATCACCCCTGGTGAGACAAAATCGCAACTCGTCAGTGAAGAGCACTTTTTGCCAGTCCTGTCTGATCCAGCGACGGTGGGTTTGTGCCAATAGGCGACATTGTTGCCAGTGATGTCTGGTGAGGACCTGCCTTACAACAGGCCTACAAGCCCTCAGTCCAACCTCTCTCAGCCTATTGCGGACAGTATGAGCACTGATGGAGGGATTGTGCGTTCCTGGTGTAACTCGGGCATTAGTTGTTGCCATCCTGTACCTGTCCCGCAGGTGTGATGTTCGGATGTACCGATCCTGTGCAAGTGTTGTTACACGTGGTCTGCCACTGCGAGGACGATCAACTGTCCGTCCTGTCTCCCTGTAGTGCTGTCTTAGGCGTCTCACAGTACGGACATTGCAATTTATTGCCCTGGCCACATCTGTAGTCCTCATGCCTCCTTGCAGTATGCCTAAGGCACGGTCACGCAGATGAGCAGGAACCCTGGGCATCTTTCTTTTGGTGTTTTTCAGAGTCAGTAGAAAGGCCTCTTTAGTGTCCTAAGTTTTCATAACTGTGACCTTAATTGCCTACCGTCTGTAAGCTGTTAGTGTCTTAATGACCGTTCCACAGGTGCATGTTCATTAATTGTTTATGGTTCAATGAACACGCATGGGAAACAGTGTTTAAACCCTTTACAATGAAGATCTGTGAAGTTATTTGGATTTTTACGAATTATCTTTGAAAGACAGGGTCCTGAAAAAGGGATGTTTCTTTTTTTTGCTGAGTTTAGGTCTACATAACGAAGGTTACGTATGTAACCATGGTTATTTGAGCTGATGGATCACTCCAATCCTCTTGTCGGTGATCTATGGCGCCTCGAAAAGGACAAGAGGTGGGAGTAGTGCGGTGGCAGCTATTTAAGGGGGTCAGCCGCAGCACTACCCGGTACACGGGACTAATTTATTAAAAATAAAAAACTGAAATACCTTATTTACATAAGTATTCAGACCCTTTGCTATGAGACTCAAAATTGAGCTCAGGTGCATCATGTTTCCATTGATCATCCTTGAGATGTTTCTACAACTTAGATTGGAGTCCACCTGTGGTAAATTAAATTGATTGGACATGATTTGGAAAGGCACACACCTGTCTATATAAGGTACCACAGTTGACAGTGCATGTTAGAGCAAAAACCAAGCCATGAGGTCGAAGGAATTGTCCGTAGAGCTCAGAGACAGGATTGTGTCGAGGAACAGTTCTGGGGAAGGGTACCAAAACATTTCTGTAGCATTGAAGGTCCCCAAGAACACAGTGGCCTCCATCATTCTTAAATGGAAGAAGTTTGGAACCACCAAGACTCTTCCTAGAGCTGGCCGCCGGCCAAATTGAGCAATCGGGGGAGAAGGGCCTTGGTCAGGGAGGTGACCAAGAACCCGATGGTCACTCTGACAGAGCTCCAGAGTTCCTCTGTGGAGATGGGAAAAACTTCCAGAAGAACAACCATCACTGCAGCACTCCACCAATCAGGCCTTTATGGTAGAGTGGCCAGACGGAAGCCACTTGGAGTTTGCCAAAAGGCACCTAAAGGACTCTCAGACCATGAGAAACAAGATTCTCTGGTCTGATGAAACCAAGATTGAACTCTTTGGCCTGAATGCCAAGCGTCACGTCTGGAGGAAACCTGGTATCATCCCTACGGTGAAACATGGTGGTGTCAGCATCATGCTGTGGGGATGTTTTACAGCAGCAGGGACTGGGCGACTAGTCAGGATCGAGGGAAAGATGAACGGAGCAAAGTACAGAGAGATCCTTTATGAAAACCTGCTCCAGAGCGCTCAGGACCTCAGACTGGGACAAAGGTTCACCTTCCAACAAGACAACGACCCTAAACACACAGCCAAGACAACGCAGGAGTGGCTTCGGGACAAGTCTCTGAATGTCCTTGAGTGGCCCAGCCAGAGCCCGGACTTGAACCCGATGGAACATCTCTGGAGAGACCTGAAAATAGCTGTGCAGCGATGCTCCCCATCCAACCTGACAGAGCTTGAGAGGATCTGCAGAGAAGAATGGGAGAAACTCCCCAAATACAGGTGTGCCAAGCTTGTAGCGTCATACCCAAGAAGACTCGAGGCTGTAATCGCTGCTTCAGTTAAAGCTAAAGGTGCTTCAACAAAGTACTGAGTAACGGGTCTGAATACTTACGTAAATGTGATATTTCCGTTTTTTTTAAATACATTTGCAAAAAATTTTGAAAACCTGTTTTTGCTTTGTCATTATGGGGAATTGTGTGTAGATTGATGGGGGGGAGGGGGGGAAACAATTTAATCAATTTTAGAATACAGCTGTAATGTAACAAAATATGGAAAAAGTAAAGGGGTCAGAATACTTTCCGAATGCACTGTATATAACCTTCATTTCCCATTTAGCCACCCAGAGGTGCAACATTTCTAAACCCAGAGGTGCAACATTATAAGACTTCTGGGAACGCTTGCAAAACAGACCAACCAGACCAGGCCGGGGTTTGGGGTTTTAGAAGTCAATGAGAGAAGTGAAAAATGATTCCGTAATTTTCTCGAAATCTAAAGCCACAACCTTAAGTAGTTGAACATGTTATTACTCCAACTTCGTGAAAGTGACAAATTGGCACGTTTTCATTTTCATCAAACACTTTGTCGAAGGAGTGCTTTTGATTTGACGCCTGCACATGCGCACTTCGGCACGAGACGACCGTTAGACCCGATGACGTGTTTCTGCGCAAGTGCTTAGCTAGCCAACGTCGCCATGACATCGCCTACAAGCATGATCATGGATTTCTATTGAAGAAGCAGTTTCTGCCTATATTCCAATGGAGGCTGTTAGGAGGAGCTATAGGATGAGGGGTCATTATAATGGCTGCACTCTGTTCACAATGTTGACATCAGCAAACCGCTCGCCCACACGACGCCATACACACCGTCTGCCCAGTACAGTTGAAACCGGGATTCATTCCTGAAGAGCACACTTCTCCAGCGTGCCAGTGGCCATCAAACGTGAGCATTTGCCCACTGAAGTCGGTTACGACACCGAACTGCAGTCAAGTCAAGACCCTGGTGAGGACAATGAGCATGCAGATGAGCTTCCCTGAGACGGTTTCTGACAGTTTGTGCATTAATTATTTGGTTGTGCAAACCCACAGTGTTATCAGCTGACCGTGTGGCTGGTGATCCTGCAGGTGAAGAAGCTGGATGTGGAGGTCCTGGGCTGGCGTGGTTACACATGGTCTGTGGTTGTGAGGCCTGTTGGACGTACTGCCAAATTCTCTAAAACGACATTCAATTCTCTGGCAACAACTCTGGTGCACATTCCTGCAGTCAGCATGCCAATTGCACGCTCCCTCAAAACTTGAGACATCTGTGGCGTTGTGTTGTGTGACAAAACTGCACATTTTAGAGTGGCCTTTTAATGTCCCCAGCACAAAGTGCACCTGTATAATGATCATGCTATTTAATCAGCTTATTGATATGCCACACCTGTCAGGTGGATGGATTATCTTGGCAAAGGTGAAATGTTCACTAACAGGGATGTAAACAAATTTGTGCACAAAATTTGAGAGAAAAGTTTTTTGTGCGTATGAAAAAATTCTGGGATCTTTTATTTCAGCTCATGAAACATCGGACCAACACATGTTGCGTTACTGTTTTTGTTCAGTATATATTCTTATCTTGGCCAAATTGTTGTTTTTGTGTCACTCCCTTCTAACGAGGCCTGTGATCATCATAGAGGCGAACAGAAGGCATATCCATATTCCAGAGAGTCTTAGCTTTCAGGAATGGGGTCATAATAGTTTATAGCTAAAATGGTTCAAATGCTAGAGCCAAATACATAGGAAGAAAATAAATTCAACATGCCACATTGCCTTCAGAAACCGCCAGCGCTTCTGTTGACCACAGTGATAGTTTGTAAACTTGATACACAGACAATGAAACAACTGTAATATCCTATATTTCACCGAGTCGTGGCTGAACAAGGACATGGATCATATACAGTTAGCTGGGTTTTCCGTGCATCGGCAGGACAGAACAGCAGCCTCCGGTAAGATCGGGGGATGTTGTGTGTCTCTTTGCCAACAACACCTGGTGCACAATCTCTAATATTATTATTCTCAAGGTTTTGCTCGCCTGAGTTAGAGTACCTCATGATAAGCTGTAGACCACACTATTTACCAAGAGATTTTCATCTATATTCTTCGTAGCTGTCTATTTACCACCACAAACTGATGCTGGCACTAAGACCACACTCAGCGAGCTGTATAAGGCCATAAGCAAACAACAAAATGCTCATCCAGAGGCGGCGCTCCTAGTGGCCGGGGACTTTAATGCAGGAAAACTGAAATCTGTTTGACCTTGTTTCTACCAGCATGTCACATGTGCAACTAGATAAAAAAAAACTCTAGATCACCTTTATACCACACACAGAAACTCATACAAAGCTCGCCCTCCATTTGGCAAATCTGACCATAACTCTATCCTCCAGATTCCTGCTTACAAGCAAAAACTCAAACGGGGAGTATGAGTGACTAGGTTAATAAGGAAGTGGTCAGATGACGCAGATGCTAAGCTACAGGACTGTTTTGCTAGCACAGACTGGAATATGTTCGGGATTCTTCCGATGACATTGAGGAGTACACCACCTCAGTCACTGGCTTCATCAATAAGTGCATCGATGACGTCGTCCCCACAGTGACCATACGTACATACACCAACCAGAAGCCATGGATTACAGGCAACATCCACACTGAGCTAAAGGCTAGAGCTGCCGCTTTCAAGCAGCGGGACACTAATCCGGACGCTTATTAGAAATCCTGCTATGCCCTCCAACAAACCATCAAACAGGCAAAAAGTCAATACAGGACTAAGATTGAATCGTACTACACCGGCTCCGATGCTCGTCGGATGTGGCAGGGCTTGCAAACTAATACAGACTACAAAGGGAAGCACAGACGCGAGCTGCCCAATGACACGAGCCTACCAGATGAGCTAAATCACTTTTATGCTTGCTTCGAGGCAAGCAACACTGAAGCATGCATGAGAGCATCAGCTGTTCCGGATGACTATGTGATCACGCTCTCCGTAGCCAATGTGAGTAAGACTTTTAAGCAGGTCAACATTCACAAGGCCGCAGGGCCAGACGGATTACCAGGACGTGTACTCCGAGCATGCGCTGACCAACTGGCAAGTGTCTTCACTGAAATTTTCAACATGTCCCTGACTGAGTCTGTAATACCAACATGTTTCAAGCAGACCACCATAGGCCCTGTGCCCAAGAACACTAAGATAACCTGCCTAAATGACTACCGCCCCGTAGCACTCAAATCTGTAGCCATGAAATGCTTTGAAAGGCTGGTCATGGCTCACATCAACACCATTATCCCAGAAACCCTAGACACACTCCAATTTGCATACCGCCCCAACAGATCCACAGATGATGCAATCTCTATTGCACTCCACACTGCCCTTTCCCACCTGGACAAGAGGAACACCTATGTGAGAATGATATTCATTGACTACAGCTCAGCGTTCAACACCATAGTGCCCTCAAAGTTCATCACTAAGCTAAGGACCCTGGGACTAAACACCTCCCTCTGCAACTGGATCTTGGACTTCCTGACGGGCCGCTCCCAGGTGGTAAGGGTAGGTAACAACACATCTGCCATAAAAATCCTCAACACAGGGGCCCTCAGGGGTGCATGCTCAGTCCCCTCCTGTACTCCCTGTTCACCCATGACTGCATGGCCAGGCACGACTCCAACACCATCATCAAGTTTGCAGACGACACAACAGTGGTAGGCCTGATCACCGACAACGATGAGACAGCCTATAGGGAGGAGGTCAGAGACCTGGCCGTGTGGTGCCAGGATAACAACCTCTCCCTCAACGTGATCAAGACAAAGGAGATGATTGTGGACTACAGGGGAAAAAAGAGGACTGAGCACGCCCCCATTCTCATCGACGGGGCTGTAATGGAACAGGTTGAGAGCTTCAAGTTCCTTGATGTCCACATCACCAACAAACTATCATGGTCCAAACACACCAAGACAGTCGTGAAGAGGGCATGACAAAGCCTATTCCCCCTCAGGAAACTGAAAAGATTTGGCATGGGTCCTCAGATCCTCTAAAGGTTCTACAGCTGCACCATCGAGAGCATCCTGACTGGTTGCATCACCGCCTGGTATGGCAACTGCTCGGCCGCCGACCACAAAGCACTACAGAGGGTAGTGCGTACGGCCCAGTACATCGCTGGGGCCAAGCTTCCTGCCATCCAGGACCTCTGTCCCAGGCGGTGTCAGAGGAAGGCCCTAAATGTTGTCAAAGACTCCAGCCACCCTAGTCATAGACTGTTCTCTCTGCTACCGCACGGCAAGCGGTACCGGAGCACCAAATCTAGGTCCAAAAGGCTTCTTAACAGCTTCTACCCCCATGCCATAAGACTCCTGAACAGCTAATAATGGCTACCCAGACTATTTGCATTGTATTTGCACCCCATGGGAGGCATCCACCGGCTCAATGAATCCATCCTCCAGCTGCTTGTGTAGATCCTTAGTTACCTCCTCGCGTAAAGTCAGCGGAATACAGAGTAGAGGTTGAATGACTGGAGTTAGAGTAGGGTCGAAGAGGGGCTTATGTGTGAACACGGTCATGGCACCTACGCCGTTGAAGAGGGTGAGCCATTGCTCTTGCCATGGGGAGGCGACGTGCAGGATTGTTGAGCCACTGTTGTCCAACAGAGAGAACCCCAGGCTGGTGAACAGGTCTAGACCTAAGATATTAGTGCCCTGCCATGTGATGTGGAAGGGGAACTGAGTGAGGGCCTTGTTGCCATACTGCACAGGTGAGTGTATAAAGCTGACGATATCAAGCACTGAGCGCCCATATCCGTACAGGCTAGGATGGATGGAGCGGCAGATGGGACAAGAACTGCTCGTAGGTAGCCATGTTGAGGAGCGACACCTTTGCTCCTGTGTCTAGCACGAGAGGAATGCAGGAGTCACCCAGGTATACAGCACAAGTGGAAAACCCAGCCAGGTTTGAGCCAACAGTGTGAATGACAGCAGGGGGTGTGTCCATGGGACATGAGCGTTGGTGCACGGGGGGCTGGAGCTGACCTACACCACTTTCTAAAATGGTTTGGTTTCTGACATCGTCTACATGTCTGTCCACGAGTGAGCTTGAGTTTATTTCAATTAACTGGTCCCTGATCATTTAATCTCTAAAATAACCAAATTGACATGACTCCGCTAGCCCTTTCAGACACTGACGTACTGTCACTGACTCACCCACGCGCTGTCAAAAATGCAGCCTCTTCAGAAGCAAATTCCCGTCTGACCAAAAGACGACGAGGACCCACCCAGCTCAGACCCTTACTGTGAGCTGCCCAGGAGGAGACACATCATCCGCGAACAATTGAGGGACACGGCAACTGATTTCAATAAGTCGATTTAAATGAATTTGTATAAAAAATAAAATAAAATGTATAAAACCAATCAAACTAAACATAAAGATGTAGAAGAAGGGTACTACTAGTCTTAGAAGAAGGCTAGAGCTAGTCTTAGGAGAAGGCTAGAGTGAGGGCAGGAGAGGCCCCACTGACAATTGTCTGTAGGCATTTATAAGAGAAGTGTCTACGTGGTCTGAGAACCACTGATAATAACACAAGGTGTTATTTTAGGCATTCATGAGAAGTCTCTACGTGGTCGGAGAACCAATGGGAATAACATAAGATGCACGAGGTGCCTTTCTATATGTATGGGAAGCGGCAAGACTATAGAGTCTATAGAGACCATATCATTTATGACTATATAAACTATTGAGACTATGGATGCTGAGGGACTATGGATGCTGTAGGGACTATGATGCTATAGGGACCATAAATACTATGGATGCTATAGGGATGGGATGCTATAGGGTCTATGGATGCTCAGGGACTATAGATACTGTAGAGACTATGGCGACTGTAGAGACTATAGAGGAACCGCAGAAGATACATATGTATGCATAGGAGGTAACGACAAGAGAATCGTTGAAGATGCATAAGGAGTTATAATGGAGATTACTGAGTGTGTTTGGGAATAGCACTAAGTGAATGTGGATGTGAGAGTTGTGTGAGTGTGGAAAGGACGTGTTAAGCTGATTGAAATGTGGATAATAAGAGTTTGAGAGGGTAACAGCTGATATGGGTAAGGGCTATTCATTGATGCCCCCGGACACTACCTCTCGGGCTGGCTGCGCTGTGATCGTTGCTGGTGGTGTGGATGTGAATACATACACTACCAGTCAAAAGTTTGACACACCTACTCATTCAAGGGTTTTTCTTTATTTTTACAATTTTTTACATTGTAAAATAATAGTGAAGACATTGAAATTATGAAATAACACACATGGAATCATGTAGTAAACAAAAAAGTGTTAAACAAATCAAAATATATTTTATGTTTGAGTTTCTTCAAATAGCCACCCTTTGCCTTTATGACAGCTTTGCACACTCTTGGCATTTCTCAACCAGCTTCACCTGGAATGCTTTTCCAACAGTCTTGAAGGAGTTCCCACATATGCTGAGCACTTGTTGGCTGCTTTTCCTTCACTCTGCGGTCCGACTCATCCCCAACCATCTCAATTGAGTTGAGGTCAGGGGATTGTGGAGGCCAGGTCATCTGATGCAGCACTCCATCACTCTCCTTCTTGGTAAAATAGCCCTTACGCAGCCTGTTGGGTCATTGTCTTGTTGAAAAACAAATGATAGTCCAACTAAGCCCAAACCAGATAGGATGGCGTATCACTGTAGAATGCTGTGGTAGCCATGCTGGTTAAGTGTGCCTTGAATTCTAAATAAATCACAGCCAGTGTCACCGCAAAGCACCCCCACACCATAACACCTCCTCCTCCATCCTTTACGGTGGGAAATATACATGCAGAGATCATCCGGTCACCCACACCGCGTCTCACAAAGACATAGCGGTTGGAACCAAAAATCTCCAATTTGGACTCCAGACCAAAGGACACATTTCCATCAGTCTAATGTCCATTGCTCATGTTTCCTGGTCCAAGCAGGTCTTCTTATTGGTGTCCTTTAGTAGTGGTTTCTTTGCAGCAATTCGACCATGAAGGCCTGATTCACACACTCCTCTCTGAACAGTTGATGTTGAGATGTGTCTGTTACTTGAACTCTGTGAAGCATTTATTTGGGCTGCAATTTCTGAGGCTGGTAACTCTAATGAACTTATCCTCTGCAGCAGAGGTAACTCTGGGTCTTCCATTCCTGTGGTGGTCCTCATGAGAGCCAGTTTCATCAAAGCGCTTGATTGTTTTGCGACTGCACTTGAAGAAACATTCAATGGTCTTGAAATTTTCCGGATTGACTGGTCTTAAAGTAATGATGGACTGTCGTTTCTCTTTGCTTATTTGAGCTGTTCTTGCCATAATATGGACTTGGTCTTTTACCAAATCTTCTGTATACCCCCCCTTCCTTGTCACAACACAACTGATTGGCTCAAATGCATTAAGAAGGAAAGAAATTCCACAAATTCACTTATAAGAAGGCTCACCTGTTAATTGAAATGCTTTCCAGGTGACTACCTCGTGAAGCTGGTTGAGAGAATGCCAAGGGTGTGCAAAGCTGTCATCAAGGCAAAGGATGGCTATTTGAAGAATCTGAAATATAAAATATATTTTGATTTGTTTAACACTTTTTGGTTACTACATGATTCCATATGTATTATTTCATAGTTTTGATGTCTTCACTATTATTCTACAATGTAGAAAATAGTTTTAAAAAATAAAGAAAAACCCATGAATTAGTAGGTGTGTCGAAACTTTTGAAATTGTAAACTCAGCAAAAGAAGAAACGTCCCTTTTTCAGGACCCTGTCTTTCAAAGATAATTGTAAAAATCCAAATAACTTCACAGATCTTCATTATAAAGGGTTTAAACACTGTTTCCCATGCTTGTTCAATGAACCATAAACAATTAATGAACATGCACCTGTGGAACAGTCGTTAAGACACTAACAGCTTACAGACAGTAGGCAATTAAGGTCACAGTTATGAAAACTTAGGACACTAAAGAGGCATCTCTACTGATTCTGAAAAACACGAAAAGAAAGATGCCCAGGGTCCATGCTCATCTGCGTGAACGTGCCTTGGGCATGCTGCAAGGAGGCATGAGGACTGCAGATGTGGCCAGGGCAATAAATTCAATGTCCGTACTGTGAGACGCCTAAGACAGCGCTACAGGGAGACAGGACGGACAGCTGATCGTCCTCGCAGTGGCAGACCACGTGTAACAACACTTGCACAGGATCAGTACATCCGAACATCACACCTGCGGGACAGGTACAGGATGGCAACAACAACTGCCCGAGTTACACCAGGAACGCACAATCCCTCCGTCGCTGGACCAGACAGGCCTGGCAAAAAGTGCTCTTCATTGTCGAGTCTCAGTTTTGTCTCACCAGGGGTGATGGTCGGATTCGCGTTTATCGTCGAAGGAATGAGCGTTACACCGAGGCCTGTACTCTGGAGCGGGATCGATTTGGAGGTGGAGGGTCCGTCATGGTCTGGGGCAGTGTGTTACAGAATCATCGGACTGAGCTTGTTGTCATTGCAGGCAATCTCAACGCTGTGCGTTACAGGGAAGACATCCTCCTCCCTCATGTGGTACCCTTCCTGCAGGCTCATCATGACATGACCCTCCAGCATGACAATGCCACCAGCCATACTGCTTGTTATGTGCGTGATTTCCTGCAAGACAGGAATGTCAGTGTTCTGCCATGGTCAGCGAAGAACCCGGATCTCAATCCCATTGAGCACGTCTGGGACCTGTTGGATTGGAGGGTGAGGGCTAGGGCCATTCCCCCCAGAAATGTCTGGGAACTTGCAGGTGCCTTGGTGGAAGAGTGGGGTAACATCTCACAGCAAGAACTGGCAAATCTGGTGCAGTCCATGAGGAGGAGATGCACTGCAGTACTTAATGCAGCTGGTGGCCACACCAGATACTGACCCCCCTTTGTTCAGGGAAACATTATTCAATTTATGTTAGTCACATGTCTGTGGAACTTGTTCAGTTTATGTATCAGTTGTTGAATCTTGTTATGTTCATACAAATATTTACACATGTTAAGTTTGCTGAAAATAAACACAGTTGACAGTGTCCCAGATTTTCCCACTATGTCCCTTACAGCCTGTTTGAGTTCAGTGAGTACTGGTGGCTATCTATTTGTCCACAGGAAGCTTATCTCTAACCCAAACACCAGATGGCAGCCTCTAATTTAATATCAGTCCCAATGCTCAATCCCTCTGTAAGGGACATAGTGGGGAAATTTGGGACAGAGGTATGAATAATTGAATAAGAGACGTTTTTGACAATTTCAAATTATTATTACTCAATTCTATAGTTTGGGTAGCACCAGTGATTTAAGTAAGAAGGTAATGTAATCTAAAATAATAATCTGTTTCCATTACGTGGAACTGTGTCCAGAATTGAAGTAGATCCAAGTAAATGTTTTTAGTACTGAATATTTAGTTGATAAGCCAACACCAACTTTTTGAAGGTCCTAGCAGATTTATTAAACAACAGGTTTCATATTTTGACTAGTTGATGTCACAGGGATGTATGTCAATGCAACAGGCCAAAATGATAAGGTTACAAGAGAGGGGCTCTGGGATTGTTTACTTTAGAAGGTGCCTATTCCGCTTAACGGGACACTGTATCATCTGATGTGTCTGAAGTATAATTCTGGATACGCATGGTTTTATCAAGACTTCCTGCCCATGATGCAGTAAACTCGATGAAGATTAAGAATTTTTAGGACTGATTAATATGTGCAAACTAAGTACATGTTTATTTTCTTTCTTCCAGGACTGATGGAATGTCCGCTACCAAGTTTTTAAAAAACATGTATACCAATGATTCTGTATCTCTCCCTTTGAAAGGATACCTGAGGAAAGGATGCTCCTTAAAGGTCACACAAATGACATTTTCTGAAGTATCTATTGTCAGAGTTTTGGTTGCACACATGTAAATTCTCTTGATAAGAAATGTACTGAAAAACCCAATGTAAACCTGGTACACAAAATGTTTGAAATATCTTTAAATAATGCGTCTGAGGTACAGGGAAAGAAAAGGGAAAGAAACACTCACTTAATGGGGTTGAATGACCTCTGACCTCTGTTCTGACTTTCTGGTGAGGCCTGATTACCCTCACTAGAATGTAATGTAATATGTAAACACTGATAATTGTGAAGAAGTTTATAATTTATCAATAGTCCTATGTGTGATTCAAACAGAGAGAGAAAGAGAGAGCTGCCCCTGAATGAGGGAAACATGTCTCTAGTCCATTTTACTATTACCTTATGGGATACAATTATTACCTTATGGAGTTATCAAGAGTTGTAATTCTAATTTGATTTGTTATTCTGATTAGTTTATTTTTAATTAACCGGCAGTGTTGTTGTTTTTTTTGGAAGCATGAATCATGATGTGAGTCAGGTGTCCAAAGGGGGAATTACCAGTCCCCTGGGACCCTTTGTTAAATATGCAAATTGTTTTTGTTCACATGCCTGCCTGTAAAAGGAAAAAATATATGTTGGTAATGGTTGACAGTTACTCAAATGGATTGACATTTTCCCCACCTCGAGTGATGTATGAAGAAGTGTATTGCTGTTGTTTGTGATTTCTCCCTAAGAATTAGCCCTCTAACTCCCTGACCCTGTAACTCTGCGGTGAGATCGGCAGGATGATAGGAGAGTATAAGCTAATTTTCTTTTTTTGGGGGGGGGGGGGGGGGGGGAATGGTTTCAACTGTGTGTTGTTATTCTCTTTGACATTTGTCTTAGAAATCTGTATTAACAATATTGGTAGTAGTAATCATTTGTCATACAGTGAATAGTTTGTCTGGATTTCCTGAATCAGAAATGCCCTAAACTAAACTGTTGTTCTGGTCTGTCCTTTCTCAAGGTTATGGCGAAGGTGACCACCGATGGTATCTAGATGCATGGAAGGGATATTTCGGCCGAGAACAGTGTGAGCCTCACCCCCTCTAACCGGCTGAAGTAATGGCGACAATGGCATTCACTATGTGTAAGGTTCTGTATTTATTTTCTTAGTTCACCTTGTGTTCTTGAATGTAGCCCTGTTTCTTTGTGTTCTTGAACGAAGCCCTGTCTTTCATTTTTGTTCATTGATTTCACCTGTGTTAGTTACTCACCTGGTCTCATCAGCTCCTTATTTAGTTCAGTAATTTCTGTTTGTGCCTTGTGAGGTATTGTTCCTTTTTAACTACTAAGCCATTTCCTAGCTCGATTGTGAGAACCAGTTTTAGCCTTCAGTCCTAGTTTTGTTTCACCTGCCTGTTTTCCTACCTGTGTATGCCATTGCCTGCCTGTGACCACGATTCCTACCTTCTGCGAAGGCATAATAAACACCTGCTGCGCTCTGCGCGTGAACCTACACCTTTTTCTCCCTGAGTATTCATTACAGAATACCTCACCAAAAACGGAATGGATTCAGCGGAGCTACAGTGGCGCCTAACCCGGCAAGAGGAGTGTATGGAGGTAATCGGCCATCTTCTCCGCCAGCCTATCCCTACTCCTGCGATGCCAGGTATCGTAACTCATAGCCCTCCTTCATTCATATCCATGCCTGGAAAATACGACAGTTCACCTGGGAAATGTCAGGGATTTCTGATGCAATGCAGCAAATACATTGAGCTCAACCCCACTAACTTCGCCACTGACAAGAGCAGGGTGGATTTTGTTGTGTCTCTACTCACAGGCAAAGCCCTGGATTGGGCCACCGCCATATGGACTGCCAACAGCACAGAACTCGAATCCAAGACTCATTTCCACACCCTCTTCAAAGAGGTATTCGATCACTCTCCTTCCGGTCGTCCTATAGGGGACCTCCTCATAGACCTTCAACAAGGACGCAATTCAGCTGCCGAGTATGCCCTCGAGTTCCGCACCATGGCTGCAGGGAGTGGATGGAATGAGGCTGCTTTACTTACCGTCTACCGAAGAGGGCTCAACAGGGAACTTCAGGTGGAGCTGGCCTGTAGAGGTGACCTTCAGGATTTAAATCAATACATTCGTATGTCCATCTCCATCGACCACCTCATCGCCGACCGCCGAAGAACTCTGCCACCCAGGAACCCGCAACCTTCTCTTTCCATGATTCCGTCATCCCGTCCGAGTCTTCCAGAGCCCATGCAGTTGGGTCATGCTCCTCTCCCGTGTATCAAACGTCAAAGGCTGATCCAAAGGGCCTATACTGTGGAGGGAAAGATCATCTACTCAGCCATTGCCCTGTTCGCCCCTCACGGAGAGATGAGAAGGGTCCCTCCGCTGCCATGTAGGTAGGTGGGTCCGTATTTCTAAATATCTCCCAGAAGCAATTCTCCATCCCAGTATTGATAACCGTGAAGGGAGTTACGAAGTACGTAGAGGGCTTGATAGATTCGGGAGCAGCAGGTAGTTTTATCGATCACCAGCTAGTACAAGAGCTTGACATTGATCTTACACCTGTCACCCCTCCCTTAAGGATTAACACCCTGGACGGGCAGCCATTGGGCACGGGCTTCATTACGCACTTGACACAGAGCGTTACCCTCCAGATTGGAGTCTTCCACACCGAAACCATTCAACTCATGGAACTTTCATCCCCCAAACAACCCTGCCATCTCGTGGCGACAAGGTGAACTACTGTCCTGGTCTTCTACCTGCTTCACCAGTTGTCTCAGCCTACCCTGCAGAGCCACCACCATTGAGGACTCTGCCTCTGCAGTGCCACCCACCATACCATCTGAATACGCCCAGTACAGCAATGTCTTCAGCAAAATCAAGGCCTCCACTCTGCCACCACATCGCCCAAGGGATTCATTCGTCCTTCTTCTTCGTTGGAAAAAAGGATGGTGGTCTTCGTCCATGTATTGATTACCGTTCCCTGAATGATGTTACGGTCAAGAACCATTTCCCTCTTCCTCTGATCCCAGCGACCCTTGAACAAGTGGGCCACGCCAACATCTATACAAAACTCAACCTGCGGAGTGCTTATAACCTTGTCCGTATACATGAAGGCGACGAATGGAAGACGGCCTTTATCACCGCACAAGGGCACTACGAATACCTGGTCATGCCCTACGGCCTTACTAACGCCCCCACTGTCTTCACTGCCCTTACCAGCCAAAAGACCCGGACCCTTCAATGGACTGATACCGCACTGACTGCTTTCAACACCTTGAAACGCCTCTTCAACTCAGCTCCTGTCCTTCGCCAACCTGATCCGACCCTTCCTTTCACCCTGGAGGTGGATGCCTCCAAAGTAGGAGTAGGAGCCATACTCTCTCAGCGGGTGGGAACACATCCAAAATCACATCCTTGTTCCTTCTTCTCCAGGAAGTTATCCCCCGCTGAGAGGAATTATGATGTGGGGAACAAAGAACTCCTCGCCATCAAGCTGGCCCTCAAGGAGTGGCGCCACTGGTTGGAGGGCGCACAACATCCCTTTCTCGTCATAATAGATCATTGTAATCTGGAATATATCAGAGGGGCCAAGAGGTTAAACTCCAGACAAGCCTGCTGGGCTCTCTTCTTCACACGCTGCCATTTTCATGTTACTTACATCCCTGGAAAGAAAAATGTAAAGGCTGATGCTCTCTCGCCAGTTTGACCTTCCGACCAGTAACTCAGACCCTACACCCATTCTTCCTTCCTCTTGCATTATGGGACCGGTACAGTGGGAGGTTCACTCTGCCATACAAGAAGCCCTAACCTCAGGCCCGGCTCCTCCTGAGACACCAGCTGGGAAGAGTTACGTACCAGTAGCTGTTAGACCCCAACTGATGCAATGGTGTCACACGTCCTTGGGGTCAGGACATCCGGGCATTACACGAACCACCAAACTTCTAGCCCGTGAGTTCTGGTGGTCCTCACTGGCATCCGACGTCAGGGATTACGTACTCTCCTGTCCAGTCTGTGCCCAAACCAAAAGCCCTCGTCATCTCCCTTCCGATAAGCTTCAACCTTTGGCAATCCCTCACAGACCCTGGTCCCACATAGCTGTTGACTTCATCACAGACATTCCTGAATCCTCTGGTAACACCACCATCCTTGTCATAGTAGACCGTTTTTCAAAAATGTGTCGTCTGGTTTCTCTTGCTCATTTACCTAACGCCATGGAATTGGCTGAGTGTATGTTCCAACAGGTGTTCTGTCTGCATGGGATTCCGGAGGACATCGTTTCTGACCACGGGCCCCAGTTTGTCTCCCGGGTGTGGCGAGCCTTCTGTGACCGACTGGGGGTCGCCCTCAGCCTCTCCTCCGGGTACCATCCCCAGACCAATGGGCAGACGGAACGCCTGAACCAAGAAATAGGGAAGTACCTCCGCCAACAATGTTCTGCCTCTCCACAAGACTGGAGTCAGTATATGGCCTGGGCCGAATACGCTCAGAACTCACTCATGCATTCATCCCTTACTCCATTTCAGTGTGTCCTTGGTTACCAACCCCCCATGTTTCCCTGGGAGGCGGAGCCTGGTACTGTCCCAGCTGTCGGCGACTGGTTTCGGCATAGTGAGCGGGTATGGGAGACTGCTCACCGGCATCTGCAGGAAGCCTCTAATACCCAGAAACGCTTTGCCGACAGACGCCGCCGACCTACACCACTCTTTCACCCCTGAGAGCGTGTGTGGCTCTCTACCAGAGACATCCGGCTCCGCCTCCCCTGCAAAAAATTCTGTCCTCGCTTCATTGGTCCCTTCAAGATAAGGGGGAGCCGTTTGTTTGGGGAGTCTCCCACATGCCTTTTGGCGAACACCAAACGTGTTTGCTTGTTTTTTTCTTTAAGCAATGGCTTTTTTCTGGCCACTCCGTAGAGCCCAGCTCTGTGGAGTGTACGGCTTAAAGTGGTCCTATGGACAGATACTCCAATCTCCGCTGTGGAGCTTTGCAGCTCCTTCAGGGTTTTCTTTAGTCTCTTTGTTGCCTCTCTGATTAATGCCCTCCTTGCCTGGTCCGTGAGTTTTGGTGGGCGGCCCTCTCTTGGCAGGTTTGTTGTGGTGCCATATTCTTTGTCTTGACTTTCAAGAATGGCTGAATTGCCTATGGGGAAATGAATGGAGTTTTTGTAGGGTTTTGGATAAATGCCGAAAATAAGGTCTGTGGTAAACACAGGCTTAGGAGCTCTTATACATTTTGTTCTATGAGATAATCTTCATCAGCTAACGTCACCTTTTGTGAATTTTGAAAAATGTATGTTATAACAAAAAGCACATAAAGGCTTCATTATTCATAAAGGTCATGTTAACTGACTGATATTATCTCATAGAACAAAACGTATAAGATTTCCTAAGCCTGTGTTAACCTCAGACCTTCTTTTCGGCGTTTATCCCAAAACCCTGTTCTTTCCCCATTCATTTTCCCCATAAGAATGGCTGAAGGAACCAGAGGAACTAATTTCCGGTTTTTAGGACTACAAGCTGGCAAACTACTGAAACCAGAACCTAGTCACTAGTCGCATGTTTGAGTGGTAAGGCAAAAGCAACTGACTGTAGACGAAAGTCGAGAAGTGAAGTCGGGGGAGGTGCATCTGCAACAGCCAAAAGTTTGACACTATAATGTGGTTTTCCAACAGCAAGGCTCAGATCAACATGGCAGTGTTACAATTGTTTATAAAAGTTATTCTTTATAATGTCGAAATAAACATGGCTCCAACCCCCATATCACACACTCACAAACTAAAATGTGTGTAGGCCTACATTGTACAATCAATCAGTGAAAGAGAGCCTCAAATATCACAGTCATTTCCACTGTATACCAATGTATTAGCGGCAAATTTGGTTCCTGTTTCAGTCATGTCTTTGGTCACTTTCGTATGGTTAAATAAAAACACCATAATGATTGGTTGATAAGAGATAATCCGACGATGCAGGCAGGTGATGGCTGCAGGATGAAGTTGGTAAAGAGCAACTGCAGAAACTGGCAGTCAAAACTTTATGACCTTTGATCACATTATTTTTGTAAAGTTCATGCAGTCGACATGTAGGCGCAAGTCGGACAATTTTTAACCACTTAATGCAACACACTTTGAAAATGCATCGTGGTCACGACTTAACAAAAGTGATCCGCTCAAACGCTTTCGATACTACATACAGACATCCACCAGCAATTTATGAACTTTTACTGTTGAAAAGTGATATCCCAATTGTAAACACAGTAAAGTACACACACTTAAGGGTAAAAAAAATATATGTTTTACGCAAAATAGTGTTTTTTAGGAACAACTGCAAACTTCAAGAAGTAAGGCATTAAAGGAATTAGTCTGATGGGAATCTGTGATGTCATCTGCCTCCCCCTTGCATGAGGAACAATAGGGGAGCAATAGAGAACATATATCATGGCATACCTGGACCTATTGAGATGTTCCTTTTGTTGAGTAAATCAGGTGTTAAATGAGGTGAAAAGGAGACTGGAGTGCCACTTTAAAGGGTAGCTTTCCCAAAAACACCAATGCAATAGCAGCTAGTTCTGGTCTGCTTAATTCACTGACTGTATATGAACCAGAAAAAATGAGGGAGTGGGATGTCTTGCTTCCTCTTACGTCTCTGGCAGAGATACTGGATCACCTCTTCCTCTCTGACAGTAGCATCATAAATAGGCATCATAAATAGGCCTAGATATTGACCTGATTTAGCCAACCTCTGCATGTTTCTATTGATATTATGTCAGCATTGACTTGATATTGATCAATATCACAATGTCACCTCTTCAAAGAGATAATTATAATAGAACACTGACAGTAAATGAAGATGAAATCGTGTTGATTTTTTGTGTTTCTGCCGTCCAGAGGGAGCGTGCGCTCCTCATCACGCAACTGCGGACAAGAACTGTGACTAGCTTTCCTCTCCGCTGTTGAAAGGAGTGATAACTGGTGTGGCGTTAAGTATTGAGGATCAACTGAAGTTGAAGATTCCCGGTGTCTGTGACGCCCACCGTTTGGTGCGACACAGACCCGATGGAAAGCGTGGTGAAACGGAGAAGACACTGTCTGACCTACTGAGTTTTGATGCCAGATAAAGTCAAGTTAGGATGTCAGTTATCCCGTGAGAGCTTTTGTCCCGAATCCATTACAGTGGTTTAGGTGTCAAGCTTATGGTAATGTCGCAGCAGTGTGTAGGTGGGAAATTCCTAGATGTGAGAAGTGTGCAGGAAGACATGAGACAAAGAAATGTGTAGTATCGGTGGAAAAAGTTTTGTGTGTAAACTGTAGGGGTACCCATGGTGCTGGAGATCAGCGGTGTCCGGTGAGAGAAAGGCAGGTTGAGGTTGACAGGATCAGAGTAGTGCACGTGTCGTATGCTGAGGCAGTGAAGAGAGTAGTTGAGGAAGATGACCCCTTATAGACCCCTTTCTGTGTTTGCAAACATTGCTGCACAAGGGCGATGTGCGCAAGTTGGTGGCAGAACAACCCATGGAAGGATTAAACAGATGGGTATTCAGATAAGATTTACTTGGGTTCCAGCCCATGTGGGGGTGGAGGGGAACGAGGCAGTAGATGCACAGGCTAAACAAGCACCTAGTAGTGGGGATGTTGATGTTGAAGTGTCAATGAGCAAGGCAGAGGCAAAAAGACTGACATATACAGTGATGGTGCAGAGATGGCAGGAGCAGTGTAATATAAATATTAAGGGATGGCATTTATTTCAAGTACAGAGGAAAGTCGGGGAGGGGAGGACGGCAGGAAGGGACAGAAGAGAGGAGGCTATATTTACAAGATTAAGGGTGGGACACAGCCAGTTGAATAAGACACTAAGCATGATAGGAAAGCATCCATCAGGAAAATATGATTATTGTCAGGAAATAGAGACTGTGGAGCATGTATTGCTACAGTGTGGGCAGTATCAGAGGGAAAGAGAGAGGATGAGATTAAGTATGAGGGAGAAGGGGATACAGGAAATTAGTTTAAAGAGTATATTGAGTAGAACGTCATTAGATATAGTATCACATATTTTGTTGTCTTTTCTAAGAGAAACTGGGTTGGCAGGTAGGATTTAGTTTATCCCTGTCTCTGGCCCACACTCCAGTACGGTAGGTGGCGGTAATGCACCATAACGTTGGATGCCAACCGCCGATAAACCCCACTGAAGAAGAAGATGAAGATACCAAAGAAGAATAAAATATGTGGTTGAATGGGAGGAGTCGCAAACGACGATAGCGGCGGCCACAAACAATAACTGCCAGATGTTTTTCTTCGTCAGAACATGGCTCTAAAAACATATTGGACGTTTGTATTTCTTCTTATTGCAGCAGGTCGATCTTTTGCTGAAGATGGTCATCATGAAATGGAGGAGTTTCTGAAAAGGGAGCATTCATTGTCAAAGCCCTATCAAGGTAGCTTCATTTTACAGTATCACCGGTTATTATAGACCCCTTTCTGTGTTTGCAAACACTGCCGCACGAGGGCGATATGCGCAAATTGGTGGCAGAACAAGGGGGAGTTCTTATAGAACGCGAACAAAAAAAAGCCTCTATTTACATCTTGCTTATAAGTGCATTTCACACTACTTTTGGATTATAATTGGATTTTAAGGCTCGTAGGAATTTCCTGCTTAATATAATGTTTGTGTCACCATCCCAAATCAATTGCATTATACTTAAAAAACACTTAAACCTCAACCAGTAAAATGGCTGACTAGCTTTTGCTACAGCCTATATCAATGAGCGTTAGCATTCTAGCTAACATCTGCTGCTTCCAAAATAGTGAATTTGCAAATATCACAACCAAATATAATCTTAGCGACTGTTCAAGCAAAATCAAAACATCATTGTACATGCGACATTGCAACAATGTTATACTGACTGTTAAATGTTGATGGTCATAAGATTATTTTTTTCCTCCCACTCCATCAATAGGCTATGTAGGCTACAGCTTGTTTTATATATGTCAGTTGTCCCTCAGTCTATTCTGTGTCGTATGTGTTACAAACAACATTCTAATATAAAGTGTGTGTGTTCAGGTGTGGGTTCCTCCAGCTCCTCCCATTGGGAATTGATGGGCGACGCCATGGTAACCACAGATCAGGTGCGCCTCACATCTGACATGCAGAGCAAGCAGGGGGCAGTGTGGAGCCGCATTGTGAGTAACCTACAGAACATTGCACACTGTTATTATGTCTACATAACTGAAACTGATTCGCTCTATGCATATCACATTTTGCATGGCTTTGTCTAAATGGTCATATATATGTGTGTTTGTGTGTCCAGCCCTGTCACCTAAGGGACTGGGAGTTACAAGTGCACTTTAAGATTCATGGCCAAGGCAAGAAGAATCTGAACGGGGATGGACTGGCAATTTGGTACACCAAGGAGCGCATGCAGAAAGGTACTATCCCCACAATGTAGTACTGTCCCCACAATGTAGTACTGTCCCCACAATGTAGTACTGTCCCCACAATGTAGTACTGTCCCCACAATGTAGTTCCAACAGAAATATCATAGCGTCGGTGCATTGTAACTGTCTAAATGCATTTCTGTTGTGTAGGTCCTGTGTTTGGAAACCAGGACCTCTTCACAGGGCTGGGTGTGTTTGTGGACACGTACCCCAATGAGGAAAAACATCTAGAGGTATGTGGATATACCCGCCGGCCTCTTCTATGTGTTTCTGTGGAGGGAAGGAGTAGCTACAGTACTGTTCCATGTTATGTCACATTATATCATAGGGCTTTTATCTCAACTACTTCCTGTTTTTTTTTTCACTCATTGTACTGTCTGGCAGGGGTGTTTATTTATGTGTCATATCCTGTCAAATCTGGGTTAACATGTCCTGATCTTCCTGTGCTCCGAGAGGGGCTTTAGACAACTGAAACTCAACACATCCTACCTCAATACAGACTTGAGTCATACAAGCAAGCCAATACAGTGGAATATTTGAGGTTTTGTTGGAACGGTTGCTTGGGCAGGGCTCACAGACTTGTGTAAAGGGCCTTGTCTTGTGTTGTGCTCCTCTGTTTTGTGCATCCCTATGGCGACAGGCGCAGAAGACGAGGTACACCACACGCACACAGGTACCCAATGTTTGGACCACCCAACTCTTATACCAAAAGCCTCCCATACCCCTCTCCTTAGCCACTCCCATCAACCCCTAATGAGCATGCTGCCCCATGTTGTTGTTGGTTACTACCCAGTAACAATTGTTTGCACCTTGATTGTAATTAGCATTTTAATTACTAGGGAATCAGGCAAAGGATAAGGTGACTCTCCAACAGGCAAATTGTACCAGCAGGATTGTACTGTTGTAAATGCTGTATCTTTTACCTGTTCTCCTTCTCTCTCACTGTTTTCTGTGTCTCACTCCTTTCTTTTTTCACACCTTCCACCAGAGGATCTTCCCCTTTGTGTTGGCGATGGTGGGGAACGGAAGCATTAGCTACGACCACGAACGAGACGGGCGTCCCACTGAGCTGGGTGGCTGCAACGCCATGGTGCGCAACCTCAAACACGACACTTTCATCTTCATCAGATACGTCCGCCGCAGGCTCACGGTGAGAACACACACAGACACACATTTTAAAGGCTCTATGAAATATCAATAGCCAAGTTATTGTGTAATAACTATGTAATAACTATATAAATAATAATGATGCAATCCGAGATGCATATTGGGTCACTCTGGAGTCTGAGAAAACAGTCATGTTGAAGTGAATTGTTTCAACAAACATGTCAGGTATATATGATGCCTTGACTGTACTAGGTAGTGCCTTGGCATACCCAGTTAAGCATACTCTCAATTTCTATCTCCACTAGATTATGATTGACATTGATGGGCAGCATGAATGGAGGGACTGCCTGGACATACCAGGGGTACGGCTGCCCCAGGGGTACTACTTTGGAGCCTCTGCCATCACTGGAGATCTATCTGGTAGTACTCTCCTCTAATGTGATTCACATAGTAGTGTTAATGAAATGGCATTTACATGGACTTTTTTATTGCCTATGAATTATCGCCTAGTTTTCATTTATTTCCTACTTGATGGTGTTTCATTGAGGTGTCTAATTTCCAGTGAGATGTCCATCCCAGATTATCTCTATAAAAAAATGTTATTAACTCATTGTGACCACACTGCCCAGAATGAAATTCATGTGATACATAAGTCCAATTCAGAGGGAATGTAGTCTAATAGGAAACTAAGATATTGGCATAGAATTACATATAGAATAATACACTGCTCAAAAAAATAAAGGGAACACTTAAACAACACAATGTAACTCCAAGTCAATCACACTTCTGTGAAATCAAACTGTCCACTTAGGAAGCAACACTGATTGACAATACATTTCACATGCTGTTGTGCAAATGGAATAGACAACAGGTGGAAATTATAGGCAATTAGCAAGACACCCCCAATAAAGGACTGGTTTTGCAGGTGGTGACCACAGACCACTTCTCAGTTCCTATGCTTCCTGGCTGATGTTTTGGTCACTTTTGAATGCTGGCGGTGCTTTCACTCTAGTGGTAGCATGAGACGGAGTCTACAACCCACACAAGTGGCTCAGGTAGTGCAGCTCATCCAGGATGGCACATCAATGCGAGCTGTGGCAAGAAGGTTTGCTGTGTCTGTCAGCGTAGTGTCCAGAGCATGGAGGCGCTACCAGGAGACAGGCCAGTACATCAGGAGACGTGGAGGAGGCTGTAGGAGGGCAACAACCCAGCAGCAGGACTGCTACCTCCGCCTTTGCAAGGAGGAGCAGGAGGAGCACTGCCAGAGCCCTGCAAAATGACCTCCAGCAAGCCACAAATGTGCATGTGTCTGCTCAAACGGTCAGAAACAGACTCCATGAGGGTAGTATGAGGGCCCGACGTCCACAGGTGGGGGTTGTGCTTACAGCCCAACACTGTGCAGGACATTTGGCATTTGCCAGAGAACACCAAGATTGGCAAATTCGCCACTGGCGCCCTGTGCTCTTCACAGATGAAAGCAGGTTCACACTGAGCACATGTGACAGACGTGACAGAGTCTGGAGACACTGTGGAGAACGTTCTGCTGCCTGCAACATCCTCCAGCATGACCGGTTTGGCGGTGGGTCAGTCATGGTGTGGGGTGGCATTTCTTTGGGGGGCCGCACAGCCCTCCATGTGCTCGCCAGAGGTAGCCTGACTGCCATTAGGTACCGAGATGAGATCCTCAGACCCCTTGTGAGACCATATGCTGGTGCGGTTGGCCTTAGGTTCCTCCTAATGCAAGACAATGCTAGACCTCATGTGGCTGGAGTGCGTCAGCAGTTCCTGCAAGAGGAAGGCATTGATGCTATGGACTGGCCCGCCCGTTCCCCAGACCTGAATCCAATTGAGCACATCTGGGACATCATGTCTCGCTCCATCCACCAACGCCACGTTGCACCACAGACTGTCCAGGAGTTGGCGGATGCTTTAGTCCAGGTCTGGGAGGAGATCCCTCAGGAGACCATACGCCACCTCATCAGGAGCATGCCCAGGCGTTGTAGGGACGTCATACAGGCACGTGGAGGCCACACACACTACTGAGCCTCATTTTGACTTGTTTTAAGGACATTACATCAAAGTTGGATCAGCCTGTAGTGTGGTTTTCCACTTTAATTTTGAGGGTGACTCCAAATCCAGACCTCCATGGGTAGATACATTTGATTTCCATTGATAATTTCTGTGTGATTTTGTTGTCAGCACATTCAACTATGTAAAGAAAAAAGTATTTAATAAGATTATTTCATTCATTCAGATCTAGGATGTGTTATTTTAGTGTTCCCTTTATTTTTTTGAGCAGTGTAATATAGTACTTTCATAGGACTTCTGTGGATATTTTATTGTATTTTGTTCCATTTAAGGTGCTTTTGCTGCAGTTTGCTTTTAATGACAGAAACATTCTGTTCCTCACAGACAATCATGATGTGATCTCCCTGAAACTGTACCAGCTGACGGTGTTACGTAGTGAGACAGAGGAAAAGGAGGAAGAAGAGGAGATCACTCTACCCAGTGTAGATAACATGGACCTACTAAGGAGTAAGGATCGCTACCCCTCTCACACAAACAGAAGAGCATACACATTCATTGGTGTTACTCTATTTGGGTAACATAGTTATTCTTGGTGAAAAGCTACAGATACATACTATTAACCAACTCAGTGGCCTTGGTTAGTGTCTGCCCTGGGTTTGGAAGGTTGGGTGTTCGATCCCTGATCATACCAAAAAATACCTTTCTGCTTGTCACTCAGCAATAAGGAGATGGATTGGAGGTAAGGCCCTGGCCTGCGATAGACTAGCGTCCTGTCCAGGGCGTGTAATTGTACATCAAGCTGCCTCACGCTGTAGCAACAGGAGATAGGCTCATGCACCTATGGGCCGCTCTGGGTCCAAGGCTTATGCCTACTTATTAGGGCTCCTTGTCACTCTTGTCACCTCAATGTTTTACCTTTTCTATCCATCCTAACATCTCTCTCTCACTCTATCTCTCTGTCAGTGGGTGAGAATGAAGAGGGGTGGAGTAATATTGCCATGTTCTTCATCATCCTCTTCTCCATGCTGGGCTGTTTCCTGCTCATCGTGGTCGGCCTCATCGTCTACAGCCACTGGAATGAGAACAGACGCAAACGCTTCTACTGAGACGGAGAGAGAGAGAGAGGCCTCCCATCATAACCACTATTACTGCAGTCTGAGGACAAAACTGCACTAAGACACTGAAGTGACTGACGAGACTGAAGTGACTGACGAGACTGAAGTGATTGACGAGACTGAAGTGACTGACGAGACTGAAATGAGAACAAGACGGAGACACTGACCTCCCAATGTAAACCAATATGCTGACAGACAGCGGTAGCCCTGGGACAACACTAGTGAATCCTGGAAAAGACTGAGCAGCGGATGGATGCATTTAAACACTACAGCAACAAACCACACTGACCCCTGCCATAAGTAGAGAGACACTGATACCTTTTTACTTCCTGTCCCCACCCCCATCCTCACCAACCAGGCCTTACTCTACACACAAATAGAGAGCATATGATTATGGACATGTACTAACAGCTTGAAATGACCCGTGTTGTCATAGTCCAGTGGCTAATTGGCCGGCAGGGGGGTAATGGACAAAATCTGCGATGACACTATAGCCAAAAATACTTATTTAGACATGCCCTATCTGTGTGTGAAATTTGGTGCCTCTTATCACAAAAGGCACAATTTTTTCCCCTGCTGGCTACACTGGACTCTGCCATTGCTGGTTTAGTTTTGTTGTCTTTTTGAGGGTCTGGAGAGATGGATTTATACTGACAGATGAGTTGTTTTAGAATGTCAAAGGGACAAAGTATCCGATGTGTTCTTACTCAACAGCCCACATGACCAGCTCCCATCAGCAGACCACTCTGGCACTTTTCTGCTTCGCTCTAGAAACAGCGTTGGGATAGTTATGTCATATTTGCCTCTATGGTGCTTGCAATCAATGTAAGTCTTTGTGCATTTCAATTGATTCAGACTGTTTTAATTCATTCTCATACTCTCATACATATTTTGTTAGCTTGAAAGATGTATGGTTGCAAATCCTTTGTTTTATCGTGTCTTGTCAAATTGAATGTACAATAGTTACTGTAGAGTGCATGAAGGTAATTAAGGTCATTTTGAACTCGGTTTGTCATGATTGATTAGGTAGCTGGTTGATTTGATTATTGTGTGTATGACCATATGAAATGGAAAGGTGACCGATCCCTCTCCCTTCAGGTTGCATGTTCTTAGGGGAATTTATTTAAATGAGTTGCCTGTTACATTTGATTGTTCCTAGTACACTGTTTTAACTTAATTCACATTGTCTGTGTCTTCTAATTGTTATGTGTGGTGTACTCAAATTTGTAAGTTATGCGGAAGAGAGCACAAGTGAGGCTTTGCTGCATCTCATGTCTTCTTGTGGTTGAAAAAGCTTTATTTTCAAGCCACAGACACTTTGTTTCACTATAAGTGTCAGGCTGTGCTGTACCCTTTTTGTTGTTTTGTGTCATATTACCAAATAGCCCTAGCCAGTGGTATGGATTCCAGAACAATGTGTATGTTGCAGTTTCTCCCAGACCTGACATCAGTACGCAACCAATAACATTTCAAAGTCATTTTAAGGAATTATATAATCCCTGCTCTGAAAGGGATAGTTTGGAATTGGGATACTGCAGACGCAATCCATTATAATTCCACATGTTCTGAGAAACTCACCCACTGAGCCTCACTGTATCTGAACCCGGTGTTTTGTCTCCTAATGAGCAATGTTTGAAGACATTGTTGCACTGCTCTCAATTGCCCATGCTTCCTTTTATCCCTCTTGTTAAGCCACCTTCCTAGCAGTTAAAGCGTTTGGCCAATAACTGAAAGGTTGCTAGTTCGAATCTCCGAGCCGACTAGGTAAAAAATATCTGTCCTTGAGCAAGGCACTTAACCTTATTTGCTCCCGGGTCGCCGTCAAAGGGCGTCTCAGGAGTGGGATATGCAAAAAAAAACATTTTACAACACGCTTGTACATGTGTGAAACAGGACAAATATAAGCACCCCCTATTTGACCTCATCTTTCCACTGAGGAATGTAAAATACGGGAGCTTTTTTACTATGTTGATGGTACACTTGTGTGTTTTTGTTGCCATTAAAGAACAACCTTTAGTGACATTGTTTCCTTACTTCTGCTCTGGAGATGATAAAGTAGGTTAATTACATGGAAGTGACCATTCAGAGACTATGAATAAGTGTATTTTCTGGATAGATAGGCCTAATTTCAACCAAATGGCAGGTAATGTTGTTTTACCCTAGAAGTCTAATAATGCTGCAGTGGAAATACCAGTATTCTACTCTTCACAAGTCATGTGATTGTATATCATGACAAACAACACATGGTTAGTTTACTTATCACAAGGTCTGCTTGTTCTGCACTTATTTTAAACTTGAAGCTTTGCCCCAGGCATGTCTGGCAAAGTGGGACTATTATATTGTTGACTGTCTTTGTCCCTGAAGAAGAGCATGTTAATAGAGAGGCCATGCCTTGGGGTACTCATCAATAATGACTGAGCCGCATGCTTCAGGCACCATCTCACACTGCCCTGCTGTGCTCCTCAAGATCAATATCTCAACTACTTCAGATGCCTGGGTGGGGCACCTCCGGCTGAGTGGAGTAGGTTATGCCCTCAGCTAGTCCATCAATGTCAACACTATAGGGTTGAGAAACAATGCAGCATTCAACAGAGTAAAAATCAGAGCCAAACGACAGTGCCAATGTTTGTTTTATTATTACAAAATAAAATCCAAATGACCCAAGAGTTCACAGCAGACCCCCTACTAAACCAAAGCATTCAAATGTACCACCATTTTTTCTCTCTTTCTTGGGGTCTTGATCTAGATAGGAAAAATAAAGTGAAAGGGTCTGCGCTTGTGGACGACCGCTTCCTTCTCTAGCGTGGGTATTTATTGTTTTGGCAAAAGTCTTTCTACATACGAATCAGCCACAACATCAACATCCGCTTGACATTATCTATGGTTTCGAGGGAGAAATTAAAGAAACATCTGGGTTACATGTTGGTTAATAGAGCATCCTTAGATTATGGTGCGAGTATATTGTTGCCTTGGTGATGTATAATTACAAGTGCAACCCACCACTTAGTGAGAGATCATCTAAAACAAACTTCTGGGCTAGCAGATGTGTACCCTAAACAACCCTTCAACAGCTCATTTAAGAGACCTGATCAATTTCTCCACTCAGTTATCTAGCATTGGGTTTAGATTGGCTTCCATACTTGATACAGGTCACATTCACTATCTTCTATATCAAAGGTTGGGCAATCAAGAAGAGAAAGCAACCGTTCAGTAGTCACTGAAAATTCCTCAAATACAGAAAACAAGCCATGTCACTGTTTACAAATACACCAAATGCACCATGACAGCACAACACACAAGGGGTGGAACAGTGGCAAAGGTACCCACAGGACAAACAGAATAATATTAGTCTGAGGAGAGATTAAATAGCATTAATCCAACAAAAGCATTCAAAACACTCCTTTAGCTTACACCAAAGTTAACAGATTCTTATTTTTTCCATCCTCAATAATAAGTAAGCAGGAGTAATATTCTTAGCAGATTAGAATGACAGCAGACTGTACTTCTATCCACCATGTTACTAATGAAACAAAATACAAAATGAACTAGAATGGCTTTTTATCTTTACTCCCCAACCCACTACCCACCCACCAAGAGGTAACATGTAGATATACACATTTACTTTCAAAGCATACACACGAAACACACCATAGTAGCAATAGAACTAAAACTGAGGTACAGTGCGACGTACTGAGAGTAATATTGCTTGTACTGGCAACCACAGACAAACAGAGAAGGGTTATTGCAGCATATAATCAGTGGGTTTATGTTTTTTTTTGCATAGGCTAGTCAGTTACAGTACATTACAGAGGCGCGTGGAGCAGAAATGAAGAGGGGAACACTTAGGGTGAAAGGAGGAAGACAGGTATTCTCCAATGAGAGGGATTTAGCATAGTGAGCAAGGTAAATGAAACTGGAACTGACAACTGATGGCATTGGTGCTAATGCTAGATTTCTGATCGATGCCAAATACAGATGCCCATAAAAAAACAGAATGTTTGCTATTCATGACAATAGGACCGTATGAGTGTATGTGTGTGAGACAAGACGTGTGGGTTGAGTACAGTAATTGTTTAGGTAGAGTACAGGCAAACAATCTCAAAAGATAATTGTGCACTGTGCCTGCACTATCTTAAGGGTGATATATGCAGAGGCAAAACCCCACCTCAGAAAGACAAACATTGGTGTGGGTTGCCACGTAGTTTCTGTTACCATGCTCGGTATGGTCGGGCCCCCCGGGGGGGGAAGTGGTGTCTCATGGTCCAGAGGGATGCAATGAGCCATGGCTAAAGCCCCCATCACTATCACACCTGGGGCTAGTTACCTCATCAGGGACCACATACCCAACCTGACACTCATCCTACTGTGTGCCCTCTGTGCTGGTATACGGTGAGGGGCCATAGCGGACTGGGTGGGGGGATTGAGAAAGAGAGATAGAGCGAGGGATAAGAGCTTCACGCGCCTCTGTGACCATTGAAACAAAAGCAAACAAAGAACAAAAAAGGCAAAAGATGCCTAAAATTAAAAATATTTAATTGCCTATTATTCACACGAGTACTACAGAAAAGATGTCCAATGAATTATGTTCAGATATCGCCGGTGTCTGCAACTGTAGGTAAGAGGAAATGACAGAGCAGATGAATGAATGGATGGATGTTCGTTCATGACTGACTGATAGCCCTTTATCTAGGTAAACATGTGAAAACCAAAACAAGAGTTTGTTTGGCAATAATCTTGCCCAGTAATTAGTGAGCAATGGGACTGAAAAACTATGGGTCCCCATTTTTCTTATTCAAAAACATTAATCACCCTCTCAATTTCTTCATCTTCATTTATCTATTTTGCATAAAAATAAACGCACTTTAGCATCTACATTTGTCGTTTCCCCCCCCCCCCAAACATTCAAAAAACAAACATATCTCATATGATCACAAGAAAAACTAAACAAAGGATTTCTTAACATCGTTTTTTCCCCTTCTGATTTACTAATTCAACATCCTTTCAGGTCAGTTCAAACATCAAACTTATCTCGATCATATCCTTGAAATAAAAATACAATGATCACTAAATAAAAATGGGGGTGGGAAAAAAACGGATCAACATAAGCTCAGATATCAAGGGAAAAGCCAATGGCATTTTAAATGTCATACACAACCTTTCTGACAAAATAAATGTTGCCTATTCTACAGGCCACAGTTTCTACAACATGATAGGATCTTGTCTTGTGGTTTCACTCTGTTACGTTTCCTGCTACTCATAACCACATCCTAGAATAAGTTGAGCCGATTGATACGTCAGACTCCGAGACACTTTTACACTTCGGACTCCATTTGTATAAAGGACTCCTCTGGACTATTAGGAAAAACAATGCACACCATGCTTCAAACATGGGGGGGGTCTCAAACATTTTTGCCTTCTTTAAAAGCACAAGTCTTTAATATAATCGCCTACTCGTCAAACACAGAAGCCAAAAAACATTTAGTCTACCTGTCCCTAACAACATTTGACCACCATGCCACAGTAAGGCATTTATTTCCCTATGCCTCAGAAGGAGCACTTAAAATGAGCCTGTTCATATGCCTTCTGAGGGGTAGCAAGCTAGATCTACTCAGGGTTTTCTAAAGCTAACCAGCTTCACATTACAGCACAGGCTTCATCCGTACTACCACCATGAATAACATTAAAAAATCAGTCATCTCCCTCGAATGAAGGTGATGACACAATCTTTGCAAGAGGGAGGGAATCTGATTTCATTGGTCCTCAACTCAAGGCTCAGTCATTTCATTCATGATTAGTGGAGTTAGCCGTGAGTTAACCTACCCCGGAGCAGGTTAGTTCTGAAGGATTCATTGCCATAGAAATGTACCTGGCTAAAAGTTGAGCCACCATAGAATTAGGAATTAGAATCCTAGGATCTCTATGTGAGCCACTTTCGTATGACCGGTTATCCCGAGTTGAACTCACCAAGTTCACCAAACTCCTCAAACCTGCTTCGTAGGATACCACTCTGTTGTGGTGCATCTTGAGCCTCATGTCATGTCTGTTCCCTAGCAACCTACCAAGGCAGCTTATGGTGTCTTATCAAAAACATGTTAGTGTGCTAATATGAGCGGGTGAGTCTTTGTGAGTGCATGACTCTAACCTCTGACTTTCAAGCGTTACTTTTACAGAGTGTCAAGACTTCACACGCTTGAAGACAGACAACTTATTGATTGATAGTTGAAATTAATGTCCGAGTCAATTTCCTTTTTCAATAGCAGTGAAATAATGAACAGTGCATCAGTCCATAACCTACTTGATCAGTAAGTGCTGCATGAAAGCAAATCAATACCCTAAATAATAAAACTATCATTTATCATCACTGCCATTTAAACACACACACCCAAAGCAGCTGGACTTTTGTGCTTCTTATTTTAGGTGGAACTGCAGAGTAAAAATCACATTCACTCCACCACCCAATTCTACAGCTAAGCTTCGACACATGCTGGGCAAGCAACGCACGTCACTGGTTTATCATAACAGAGTGTGCAGCTGCACTAACACTGCACACACAGCAAAGCCACCCCCACTGAATGGAAAATACCAACACAAATCTGTTGCATTGCTTCTACAGGATTCACACCACTGCAAGCCAAGGGAGTATGCAACAGCACATTGCAGGCCCAGTGCAAAGTCATAAAATGATGAAACTAGATACATGGTGTCTATACTTAAACCTTGGTTCACTCCGTCTGAGCCCCCACACGGCCAGGGGACTCGTGGCGGAAAAGGAGCGCCACTATCAGGCTCAGGCTGCTACTGGGTAAAAACAGCGGCAACTCGTCATTGTCAGCTTGGGGCCAATTGCCTGGGAGTGGTCCACTATATGAAACACGTGCAGAAAACACACCGTTACTGACACGACGAATCAGAACACACATCTAGCTACACAGGCAGACACATACATTAATTACTCATGCCCTCTATACAAGATCCCAGTGCATTTCTTTAAATAAAAGTGGTCTAAAGCCTGGTGAGTTGAGTGCACTAACTTACACCAGGGGCCAGGACACTGAGGATACGCTAAATACGACCACACTCACAGCAGCCCCTGGATAACAGCGGTGTTGCCATTCATGTGGGTTATAGTGGTCTCAGCTAAAGCAGGTTTTTAGAGAAGTAACACTAAGACAAGAAAATGATAGAGGGGCAAAGTACTACACTGCCGGACCTTTAGTCTTCCCACCCTCCTCTGGTTTGTACTTTTATTCCCAACAACATACCCCTTACCACTCAGTGAGAGACTGTCAGTCCTTCAAAATGCTGCTGACCCCTCCACACACACCACGTTATATCACCACCGGTCTGGGACACACACACACACACACACACACACACACACGGTCGACCACCACAAGGCTTTTTATAGACACCAAGTTACAGGCACAGCGATGGGATAATGTCACGTCTTCAGTTCACTTGGCCCCTCAGACCAGAGATCACACATCAAAACGTCCGTTCCAGTCCATTCAATACCTTTCAGTCTGGCCAAGTGTTGACCAGAGTACTGGTGGAGACATGAGGGACGGGTAGAGGGGAGTCTGATGCTATTGGGACAGTCCAGAGAGAGAGAGGCTATAAGAGACAGGCACATCTTCACTTCCCCTTCCCAACCTCTTCTCTGGATGCAAATAGCCCTGCTGTCGCTCCACAAGGAAACCAGATGCAGGCTAAGATGACCTCAGGGGTGACATCACTTTGCAGCTGTGCCCTAGATTACACAGTACACACACAAACCCCTGCAAAAACAAAACGAGTTCTATCCGTCACAGTTTGTATCCCCTGGTCAGGACTGTCTGGTAGCATTATCTTATGTTTTGGCCCCTATGTGCTGGAGCCTAGGGGTCTGGGGATTGGTGACCGTGGTGGTATGCCATCCTGCCCTGTCCCCACGGAGGTGAAATGTTAGAAGGACCAGAGGAAATGTCCAGGCCAGACAGTGGGGTGGGAGAATGAGGGACAGGGGTGGGTGGGTAGATGTAGTCAATTCTGTGACAGCGTCAGTACCTCTTCTTACCACTTGGTAGATCTCTCTAGAAGTTGGCATTTTCTCATCATCCCCATGGCAAGAACTAAACAAAGCAGACGAGGGACCATCCATGGGTATTAAAGAATTAAACCATCAGCCACATGAAACATCTTTCTCAAATAAACTTTTCTTTTTGTCATCATTGGCGTCATTTTATGGATCATAACTGACAAGCATGTCAAACAGCAGGACAACCTGGTTAATTTGGTGAGTCGTTGTGGGGCATTTCATTTGCTGGTGGTGTCTGGATTATTGTTATGATGACAATGACAAGGGCACTCCTGGGTCTCCTTCCCTAAAGCGAAGATCCGGCAGGAGCAGCAGCCTCTGGGTGGTTGGTGGTGGAGCTCAGACCAGGCGGTCTCCGGTGCTGGTGGTCTGGCCCTTGGGCTGAGGCTCAGGGGTTCTCTCTTTGTGTCTGATGTTGTGGTGGTGCTCAGAGGCAGAGCAGCAGTCCCCCCTGGCCCCCTGACACACCCGCTCCTCGTCCTCCTCCGGCCCAGAGCCCTCGTCCAGTTGGCACACACACACCTCGATCCCCGAGTCGCCCGTCACATGCCTGCGCCGGGTCATCAGCTCCTCCTCCAGCGGTCGTTCTGATTGGCTGGGCGCAGACGCAGATTCCTGGTCTGCTGAGGAACTAGAGGCCTGCTCCTCTCTTGGAATGTCCTCTATTGGGGGCTCCAGCACCACGGCAGCTTCTGATTGGATGGGGGGCAGTAGGATGGCAGGGGTGGTCCCTGGGGGGATCTCGGAGTAAGGTGGAGGGGGAGTCGGGGGATGACCCACCACCTCTTCATAGTCAGGAAGCTTGCAGTCTGTCCAGAACCCTGGGAGTAAATACAAAAAAAACACAGGAGTCAACCATCTTACCAGTCTCGATAGGGTTAGCTGGTGTTTAACTAATTAACTCATTGTCAGATGTGGTTCTGAATCTGCTAAGAACCATCTGCAACCACCAGGCCTAGTTATTGTAAACAGTTAACTCAGAGGGACAGGTGGTGAAGTAATTTCAGGGCTGTAGGGTTTGGAGGCTTCCAGCCCAGTGCAGATGGGGGCAATAAGTGTCCCGTGGGAGCTAAAAGACTCACTCAAGTTGAGGGGTGGAGGGGAGATGAAAGAGCTGGAAGCGCCCTGGTAGGCCATAAGGCTGATTTCGCGCTGGCGCTGTTCCTGCTGCAGCCGCATCTTGACCCGACGGTGACGGTAGGCACAGCAGCAACTCAGCATTATGATGAGGGTCCACACCAGCCAGAACCCTGTGTAACAGGGTTGGTTATGTTTCCACTTGCCTCTAAAGAAATGTGTATTTAATGTTCAAGCACTCTTATTGGTTGGTTCAATTCCGATGACAATAAGGCGTGTTGTTATTGGCGCCGCTTGCAGATAGGGGAAGATTGAGAACGTTAGGTCTCCCCAGTATGAAAATGTGATGCAAAGGGTAGGTCACGTTCTGAATACTGTATTCTATTTTTATATTTTACAATGTGTACAAGTTTG
Source organism: Coregonus lavaretus (assembly GCF_964263955.1). Taxonomy (NCBI): domain Eukaryota; kingdom Metazoa; phylum Chordata; class Actinopteri; order Salmoniformes; family Salmonidae; genus Coregonus; species Coregonus lavaretus. The sequence goes on from NC_139991.1 coordinate 52,369,057, forward strand.
CTGTACATTCCTGATTTATACATGTGTGGGTATATGGTACCTGTTAGGGATTGAGGAGCTTCCTGGGATGTGCTTTGGTATATGATTGCTGTATAAGAGTGTTAGCTAGCATGCACCAATGTAATGGTCACATAAGCTCACTGCTAACAGTTGTTTTCATGCTACAGATCTTACCAGACAGCCATCAACATCATTAAGCCCTACACAACTAACATGCCGTTTCCTATTTAATCACAGATAATAAATAACGATCAACTGGGACCACTGGCTGGGGTGATTTATTAAACTAAACACAAAGCAAGGAGAGTAGGATTAACATCTATTACACTTGCACAAAACAATCACATAGTTACATTCTCCATCGACTCCTTTTGACCTATGCTAATTAGGTTAAACGTTATTGATTTCAGCACCAAAACATGATTAACTGTCAAATTAGTGACTCAATTAAACAAAGTGACAAATTCAGAGATTCCTATCATGAAGAATAAGTAATGGAAAAATCGTCAGAAAATAAATATGGGAACGGGGGAGGAAATAGGGACTGAGTGGTGCCAGAAAAAGAGAGGAGAGAATAGAGGACAATGAACATACACCACAGCTCATAGTAGTAAGTGCAGCACTCGGTCTCCCCGCAGCAGTAGCCCATCTCACACCGGTATTGCTCATTGTTCACTCCAAAACAGAACTCCTTTCCCTAAACACAAACATACACACAGGCATGTTATTCAGTGACATCTCACACAACACAAATATGAAAAAAGCTATGTATTATGCATACACGCACGCACAACTGTTTGACATAACTTCACATTGGCATTTACTCCACAAAACACTGTAGAAAGCATGCCTGCAAAGGCACAGACATACTTTCACTGGGGATGAAAATTGTAAGCGCATTCAATGTTTTGAAAATCAAAATACAAAATAGGTAGCTAGCTAAGTGACATCTCATGATTATACAACCATGTCATCGTAGAAGCTACCAAATGCCCTCACAAAGTAGTTTTAAAGAAGGTTAGTTAACTAACGTTACCTTTTTAACTAGGTACTACTGAGGTAAGCTAGCTAATCAACAACAGGTGTGTGGCCAGTAGCTAACGGTAACAGCAAGCTATGCATCACTGCCAACAAATAAATAACAGGAAAAACGCATTTAGTTAACGTTAGCTACAAAGTTAGCCAGCTAACTGGTAATTTAGCATGCTAGCTAGCTATGTTTGTTTACTGGTGGTAGTTAACAACCAGCTATTGAAGTGTTTTTTTTTTTTATTGTATACTTCAAATTGTGGCCACTTACAGTATAACAGATCAATTATATCGGCGTATTGTCTACAAATGTTTGCAAGCGTTAGCTAACGAGCTATTTAGCTGTGGCTAGTTTATCAGCTAGTCTTAAAGGGTGTTGAGCTGCAAGCTAATTGGTAGATGGTAAGATTTCGGATAAGATCGTATATGTATTTCAAGTTATAAACATTGTGTAACTATATCAAGAAACACTCGATTTGTCCAAACTGACGTCATGCAAAGTTGGAGTTGCTAGCGAGCCATGCCCAAGTTCCTTTGTGGGGAAACAAAAACGCACAATAGAAGGCCTACTTCCAGCTGCGATCCACGGTCTTGGTTGAAAGCGCCTACAGCGCTATGAAAGCAAACTGCAGCTTACCTGTACCAACCAGGTCCCGGTGCAAAGCAGACCTACAATGGATCCCAGTGTTTTCTGTGGCATATTTCCCCGTTGTTGGCCGAGAACACGACGGGAATCATATAGCAGTTGTTCCAGAACTTGAACAGCTAATTCAAACCGTTACGTGCGAGACATATTTTGTCCCTGTCGGAAGGCGTTCTGATTCTCAACCAGAACAGAATAGTTATATTTTGTTACCAGCCACTTGAGGGCGGTGTTGTGTCATACAACACCAACTGGAGAAGTATTACTTTTGTGCAGCTGATACAATTTAAACTGGTACCACAGATAGAACAATGAGCCAGATGTTTCAATCTGAAGCATCCGGTTGGCGTTTCCACTCACCACCAAATATGGTGACGAAAGGAAGCCCAGTGGCCGGCAGTGGGAGAAGATTAAACATCGATTAAACATTTGATCTCAATACAGTTTTCTGTTCCCAAAACTAAAATATGTTACTAACAGAGTGACTAAGTTTTGTAGACTTTACCATTTGCCAAAGTATTTAAAAATGTAGTTATTGCCCACGCGCACTTCACAGAGTAGGCGTTCCCTAACGGAAATATGCAAATACTTGCTAGAACACGCCAATAGGATCTCACTAGCTCGTGCTTGGCTCTGCCACCTCCTTGCTTGTTCTGCCCACTATGATTCATTTGCTCATATTGGAAACGATAGGCTGTGGTCTATCTTGAGATATTTATAAAACAATATATTTGCTAGTACTGTAGTAACGTTCATCTCACTCAGACAAGAAAAAGAATAGCTAATAGTAAATACTTACTATGGAAAAAGTCTCAAATTATAGCTAAGAGCACGTTACCTGTAGACCTTTTGTCTGAGTGAGATAAGCCACAGGAAATTATGATCATTTATTAACATTGGCATTTCGTAGTATTTCCATAGATTTTAATTAGAAAAACTGAAATAATCGCAAATATAAATGTTTTGCACACAATCGATCATTCATTGTGGGGTTATGATGGGGGTGTAGCTCAGTTGGTAGAGCATGGCGCTTGCAACGCCAGGGTTGTGGGTTCGATTCCCACGGGGGGCCAGTATGAGAATGTATGCACGCACTAACTGTAAGTCGCTCTGGATAAGAGCGTCTGCTAAATGACTAAAATGTAAAAATGGCTCAAAGTGGCTACGCCCGGTCAAAGAATGGCCAGGGTTGTGCTTTATGTTGACGTCACGGCTACCAAAGCTACGGAGAGGTCGTCACTAGTTACCCCAGCCACAAAGTCATAAACCCCGTTTATTTCTAAAATCTATCCGAATATTTTAACCCTAACCTTAACCACACTGCTAACCTTATGCCTAACCTTAAATGAAGACCATTTTACGATATAGCCTATTTTAACTTTGACTGTGGTAACTACGGAGAGTTTCACAGCTGTTCGAATAATTAATTCAGTCAGATGCTACTACTGTAGCTACTTTGCTAGCTAATCCACATAGCCTGAAAAGGAGCCATTAGCTGAGCAAACCATGGTAAGTAGCCTGCAATATCATCTGCAATATTATAAACAAAGAGTTGAAATGGAGCTGTATGTCTAGCTAAATGCTGAAATTCGACAAGTACACCAGTAAAATGGCCTTATTGAAGAGCTCAGTGACTTTCAATGTGGCGCCATCATAGGATGCCACCTTTCCAACAAGTCAGTTCGTCAGATTTCTGCCCTGCTAGAGCTTCCCCGGTCAACTGTAAGTGCTGTTATTGTGAAGTGGAAACATCTAGAAACAACAACGGCTCAGCCGCGAAGTGGTAGGCCACACAAGCTCACAGAACAGGACCACTGAGTGCTGTCCTTGGTTGCAACACTCACTACCGAGTTCCAAACTGCCTCTGGAAGCAACGTCAGCACAAGAACTGTTCAGCAGGAGCTTCATGAAATGGGTTTCCATGGCCGAGCAGCTGCACACAAGCCTAAGATCACCATGTGTAATGCCAAGCGTCAGCTGGGGGGTTGTAAAGCTCGCCGCCATTGGACTCTGGAGCAGTAGAAACGCGTTCTCTGGCGTGATGAATCACGCTTCACTATCTTGCAGTCTGACTGACTAATCTGTGTTTGGTGGATGCCAGGAGAACGCTAGAAGCCCCAAATGCATAGTGCCAACTGTAACGTTTGGTGGAGGAATAATGGTCTGGGGCAGTTTTTCATGGTTTGGGCTAGTCCCCTTAGTTCCAGTGAAGGGAAATCTTAACACTACAGCATACAATGACATTCTAGACAATTTTGTGCTTCTAACTTTGTGGCAACAGTTTGGGGAAGGCCCTTTCCTGTTTCAGCATGACAATGCCCCTGTGCACAAAGCGAGTTCCATACAGAAATGGTGTGGAAGAGCTTGACTGGCCTGTGCAGAGCCCTGACCACAACCCCATCAAACACCTTTGGGATGAATTGGATCGCCGACTGTGAGCCAGGCCTAATCACACAACGTCAGTGCCCAACCTCACTAATGCTCTTGTGGCTGAATGGAAGCAAGTCCCTGCAGCGATGTTCCAACATCTAGTTGCAAGCCTTCCCAGAAGAGTGGAGGCTGTTATAGCAGCAAAGGGGGGACCAACTCCATATTAATGCCCATGAGTTTGGAATGAGATGTTCGACGAGCAGGTGTCCACATAATTTTGGTCATGTAGTATACAATATTGTATTGGTATGGGTGAGAGAGTAGTCAGTTATCCCATTAAGATAGAACTGAAACATTATTTTGAAATTATCAGTAAATGTAAAAACAAAAAAGCAATTCGTACCATAAAACTTTTTGACAAATGGAACATTTATTTCGACATGTAATATCCCTGTCTAGGTTAAGTGTATGTACACTTGTCTGTATAGTTCTGTTTTTGTATTTGTGTTATTGTTCATAATTAAAAATAAATACAAAAAAAGTAGTCAGTTATCCCTAAGTAAGTGTGACGCAGCTAACGTTAACGTTAGCTAGCGCAGTACTTAACTGCTAACGTTAGCCAACTACAGTCTGAACCTGCCAATAAGGTTTGTACCTGGCTGGACATGTCTGTTGCCATTCAAGCAAATCATTCATTACTGTGTTGTAACTGTCAGAACAGAACCAATCATATCAGTCGTGCTACTGTGGTGCATAGGCTTGCTATAGCTAGCTAGCTAAGAACAATGTTTCAAATGTTATGGACACGTTTTTACCTTGTGATTGGCAATCAGCTATCTAAAACAATAAGTATGGCTTAATCTGATTCCTGCAATAATAAGGTACCCTAGTCTCTTACCTGACTACAGAGAGTCACCTGTGGTCTCTCAATTTACTTAGCTAGTCCTAATTATTGTTGCCTGCTCAGGTATGTAAGCTACAGCAATTGTGACATTAGCTATGTCACAAGGATGTGGCTAGATAATCTGCTGTCTTTTTAGTTGGCTGGCTCAAAAAGTACAGTGACATCAGTGTATAAGTAGACCTCATAAGCATCCCTCATTTTTACAGTCAGACCAATAGAATAATCGTCTTGCTGTGCACTTGTCTGACCCTAGCTGTCCAATCAAAGGCCCCTGTGAATGTAGGCCATGGCAAGAGGCTAACAGCTAAGTCTGTGCTCTTATTGCTTCTTGCCTCATGCGCTCGGAGCTCGGGCTCTTCTGGATTAATCTGTGCCAATCCTAATCACACCAGGGCGTGTCGTGATTGGCCGAGGTTGCCCGTGGCACCTGGCCTTGCATTGTTTCTGCTCTGGTGTGTTGTCTCTGTTATGCAATAACGTGCTTTCAGGTAACCCTGTTAACAAAACAGAAGTGGTTTGGAGCTGGACCACCTGCTGTTAATTATGTTTGAACATAATGCATCGTTGTCTAGGTTCTAATTATCTCATTACATATCTATAACCTAAGTACCAACTTGCGTTGTTTGTAATGATGTCACCTGACCTCGTGTGTGTTGCACTGCAGGGCTCTTTCCATCTTCCTCACAGATTTATGTGATTGACAGTTCAGACAGGAAACGCTTTGAAGAGACAGGTCAGGTAAGGAATCACCAGTCTGTAAAAATGCACAATATTCATGTCAGCTATCTCCCAATTTTGATGCAGTTAATGATTGACCCCCCCCCCCCCCCCCCCCCCCCCCCCACACACACACACACACACACACAATCCAAGATGGCATAGCAGTGCGGTCGTGTTCTTTGTTGTGTGTCTGTGTAAATAGCCTGTTTTTTGTATTTTTCGTACATATTTCCCTATCACACTTTTCATCCTTCTACAAAATATACTTTCCAGCAACCCGCCTCACTCAATGTGGAACGGATTCTATTATTGACTTACCTTTTATCTAGAATCTCCAGTTGATATCAGCTAGCCAGCTAACTAGCTACTTGCTATTAGCCACCGTTAGCGGTTTTCACCCAGAACATCAGATTTTCTGCCGGAATAACTGAATCACTGGACATTAACACCGGATCACAAACTAGCTAGCCGCAACCAAATTGGATGTTGCTGTTTGGCTAATCACCACTGCCCCTGAAGCAAGCACCAGTTAGCCTTGAGCCAGGCCCATATCCTGGCTATCTACCCCTCTGTCTACCGGACGGGAGTAGCCAGCTAACTAGCTACTTGCCATTAGCCACCGCTAGCGGTTTCTCACCATTGTCCATGGCCTGCACTACCTACCAGCCAGCTCTAGCCTGGACTATTATCCGCCAGTCTGCACTGTCTGCACAGCGCATTATTGACCCAGAACATATCGGTTTTTCTGCCGGAATCACTGATTCACTGGACTTTTAACACCGGATCATCGTAGCTAGATAGCTGCAATCAAATGGACGTTGTTGTTGGCTAATCAGCCTCAAGCTAGCCGCGAGCCAGGCCCTTCTCCCGGGTGCTATCTTCCTCTCTGTCAACCGGACAGGACCTCCTAGTGTTGACACGGAGCCCCGCCGATCCAACACGACTGGTCTGCCGACGAAATCGTCTGATGTGATTACAGCAGGTTTCCCGTTACGACGTCGACTACGAAGATCCCTCTGCTAGCCCCGGCCCGCTAGCACACGCTAGCCATGGCCTCTTGCTCACTAGTGCTATAGCAGCCCCCGAACTACCTCCGAACTCTCCTATTGCTGTTCACCGGACCTTATGATAACGCAGCTATACAGCTGATGCCTGCTGGACTGTTCCTTTATACGGTACCACATCCTGTTTATGTTTAGCCTCAGCCCAAACTTTGTCGCCATACCAGCTGTTGTCTTAGCTCTCGAATAACACCTGTGATTGCTTTATGCCTCTCTCCCATTTCAATATGCCTTGCTTATTGCTGTTTCGGTTATTTCTTATTGTACTATTTCACTGTAGATCCCCCAGCCCAGCTCAACCTGCCATAGATAGCTCCTTTGTCCCACCCCCCATACACGCGGAGACCGACTCAATCGGTGCCTCCAGTGATGCTATCTCTTTCATCGTTACCCAACGCTTAGGTTTACCTCCACTGTACTCATATCCTTCCATATCCTTTTCTGTACATAATGCCCTGAATCTATTCTACAACGCCCGGAAAGCTGCCCCTTTTTTTCTCTGTACCCAACGCACTAGAAGACCAGTACTTAAAGCCTTTAGCCGTATCCTTATTCTACTCCTCCTCTGTTCCTCTTAGCTCCTGAGTGGCGCAGTGGTCTAAGGCACTGCATCGCAGTGCTAACTGTGCCACTAGAGATCCTGGTTCGAATCCAGGCTCTGTCGCAGCCGGCCGCGACCGGGAGACTCATGGGCGGTGCACAATTGGCCCAGCGTCGTCCAGGGTAGGGGAGGGAATGGCCGGCAGGGATGTAGCTCAGTTGATAGAGCATGGCGTTTGCAACGCCAGGGTTGCGGGTTCGATTCCCACGGGGGGCCAGTATAAAAAAAAATAAAAAATAAAAATAAAAAAAAAGATGTATTCACTAACTGTAAGTCGCTCTGGATAAGAGCGTCTGCTAAATGACTAAAATGTAATGTAAATGTAGAGGTTAACAAAGGCCCTGTAGCCCCCCGTATCACTCCTACTCCCCAGGCGTTATCATTTGTTGACTTCTGTAACCGTAAAAGCATTGGTTTCTTGCACGTTAACATCCGAAGCCTTCTCCCTAAGTTTGAGTTATTCACTGCGTTAGCACACTCCGCCAACCCTGATGTCCTAGCAGTGTCTGAATCCTGGCTTAGGAAGGCCACCAAAAATTCAGAAATGTCCATCCCCAACTACAACATTTCCCGTCTCGACAGAACTGCCAAAGGGGGTGTGGTTGCAATCTACTGTAGAGATAGAGCTCTGCAGGCTATCGTACTATCCTGGTCTGTGCCCAAACAGTTTGAGCTTCTACTTCAAAAAATCCACCTTTCCAGAAATAAGTCTCTCACTGTTGCCGCTTGCTACAGACCCCCATCAGCCCAGAGCTGTGCCCTTGACACCATATGTGAACTGATTGCCCCCCATCTATCCTCAGAGTTCGTACTGCTTGGTGACCTAAACGGGGATATGCTTAACACCCCGGCCAACCTACAATCTAAACTAGATGCCCTCAATCTCACACAAATTATCAACGAACCTACCAGGTACAACCCTAAATCTGTAAACATGGGCACCCTCATAGATATCATCCTGACAAATTTACCCTTTAAATACACCTCCGCTGTCTTCAACCAGGATCTCAGCGATCACTGCCTTATTGCCTGCGTCCGTAATGGGTCCGCGGTCAAACGACCACCCCTCATCACTGTCAAACGCTCCCTAAAACACTTTAGCGAGCAGGCCTTTCTAATTGACCTGGCCCTTGTATCCTGGATGGATATTGACCTCATTCCGTCAGTAGAGGATGCCTGGTTGTTCTTTAAAAGTGCTTTCCTCTCAATCTTAAATGCCCCATTCAAAAAATTCAGAACTAAGAACAGATACAGCCCCTGGTTCTCCTCAGACTTGACTGCCCTTGACCAGCACAAAAACATCCTGTGGCGTACTGCATTAGCATCGAACAGCCCCCGCGATATGCAACTTTTCAGGGAAGTCAGGAACCAATATACACAATCAGTTAGGAAAGCAAAGGCTAGCTTTTTCAAACAGAAATTTGCATCCTGTAGCACTAACTCCAAAACGTTTTGGGACACTGTAAAGTCCATGGAAAATAAGAGCACCTCCTCCCAACTGCCCACTGCACTGAGGCTAGGAAACACGGTCACCACCGATAAATCTACAATAATCGAGAATTTCAACAAGCATTTTGCTACGGCTGGCCATGCTTTCCATCTGGCTACCACTACCCCGGCCACCAGCTCTGCACCCTCCGCTGCAACTTGCCCATGCCCCTCCCCCGCTTCTCCTTCACACAAATTCAGACAGCTGATGTTCTGAAAGAGCTGAAAAATCTGGACCCCTACAAATCAGCTGGGCTAGACAATCTGGACCCTTTCTTTCTAAAATTAGCCGCCGAAATTGTCGCAACCCCTATTTCTAGCCTGTTCAACCTCTCTTTCGTAACGCCTGAGATTCCCAGAGATTGGAAAGCTGCCGCGGTCATCCCCATCTTCAAAGGGGGTGACACTCTAGATCCAAACTGTTACAGATCTATATCCATCCTGCCCTGCCTTTCGAAAATATTTGAAAGCCAAGTTAACAAACAGATCACCGACCATTTAGAATCCCACCGTACCTTCTCCGCTATGCAATCCGGTTTCCGAGCTGGTCATGGGTGCACCTCAGCCACGCTCAAGGTCCTAAACGATATTATAACCGCGATCGATAAAAGACAGTACTGTGCAGCCGTCTTCATCGACCTGGCCAAGGCTTTCGACTCTGTCAACCACCGCATTCTTATTGGCAGACTAAATAGCCTTGGTTTCTCTAATGACTGCCTCACCTGGTTCACCAACTACTTCTCAGATAGAGTTCAATGTGTCAAATCGGAGGGCCTGTTGTCTGGACCTCTGGCCGTCTCTATGGGGGTGCCACAGGGTTCAATTCTCGGGCCGACTCTATTCTCTGTGTATATCAATGATGTTGCTCTTGCTGCTGGTGAAGCTCGGATCCAGCTCTATGCGGACGACACCATTTTGTATACATCTGGCCCTTCATTGGACACTGTGTTAACAATCCTCCAAACGAGCTTCAACGCCATACAACACTCCTTCCGTAGCCTCCAACTGCTCTTAAACACTAGTAAAACTAAATGCATGCTCTTCAACCGAACGCTGCTTGCACCCGCCCACCCGACTAGAATCACTACTCTCGGCGGGTCTGACCTAGAGTATGTGGACAACTACAAATACCTAGGTGTCTGGTTAGACTGTAAACTCTCCTTCCAGACTCACATTAAGCATCTCCAATCAAAAGTTAGATCTAGAATCTGCTTCCTATTTCGCAACAAAGCCTCCTTCACTCATGCTGCCAAACATGCCCTCGTAAAACTGACTATCCTACCGATCCTTGACTTCGGCGATGTCATTTACAAAATAGCCTCCAACACTCTACTCAGCAAATTGGATGTAGTCTATCACAGTGCCATTCGTTTTGTCACCAAAGCTCCATATACTACCCACCATTGTGACCTGTACGCTCTTGTTGGCTGGCCCTCACTACATATTCGTCGCCAAATCCACTGGCTCCAGGTCATCTATAAATCACTGCTAGGCAAATCCCCGTCTTACCTTAGCTCACTGGTCACCATAGCAACACCCACCTGTAGTCTGCGCTCCAGCAGGTATTTCTCACTGGTCATCCCCAAAGCCAACACCTCCTTTGGCCGCCATTCCTTCCAGTTCTCTGCTGCCAATGACTGGAACGAACTGCAAAAATCTCTGAAGCTGGAGACTCTTATCTCCCTCACTAACTTTAAGCGTCAGTTGTCAGAGCAGCTTACCGATCACTGCACCTGTACACAGCCATTCTGAAATTAGCCCACCCAACTACCTCATCCCCATATTGTTATTTATTTAGCTAATTTGCATCCCAGTATCTCTATTTGCACATCATCTTTTGCACATCTATCATTCCAGTGTTAATACGAAATTGTAACTATTTTGCACTATGGCCCATTTATTGCCTTACCTCCATAACTTACTACATTCGCACACACTGTATATATATTTTATTTTTGTATTTTTTACTTTATGTTTTGTTTACCCCATATGTAACTCTGTGTTGTTGTTTTTATCGCACTGCTTTGCTTTATCTTGGCCAGGTCGCAGTTGTAAATGAGAACTTGTTCTCAACTGGCTTACCTGGTTAAATAAAGATGAATTAAAATAAAACACACACACACACACACACACAACCAGGAGCTACAGTGGGGAAAAAAAGTATTTAGTCAGCCACCAATTGTGCATGTTCTCCCACTTAAAAAGATGAGAGAGGCCTGTAATTTTCATCATAGGTACATGTCAACTATGACAGACAAATTGAGAAAAAAAATCCAGAAAATCACATTGTAGGATTTTTTATGAATTTATTTGCAAATTATGGTGGAAAATAAGTATTTGGTCACCTACAAACAAGCAAGATTTCTGGCTCTCACAGACCTGTAACTTCTTCTTTAAGAGGCTCCTCTGTCCTCCACTCGTTACCTGTATTAATGGCACCTGTTTGAACTTGTTATCAGTATAAAATACACCTGTCCACAACCTCAAACAGTCACACTCCAAACTCCACTATGGCCAAGACCAAAGAGCTGTCAAAGGACACCAGAAACAAAATTGTAGACCTGCACCAGGCTGGGAAGACTGAATCTGCAATAGGTAAGCAGCTTGGTTTGAAGAAATCAACTGTGGGAGCAAATATTAGGAAATGAAAGACATACAAGACCACTGATAATCTCCCTCGATCTGGGGCTCCACGCAAGATCTCACCCCGTGGGGTCAAAATGATCACAAGAACGGTGAGCAAAAATCCCAGAACCACACGGGGGGACCTAGTGAATGACCTGCAGAGAGCAGGGACCAAAGTAACAAAGCCTACCATCAGTAACACACTACGCTGCCAGGGACTCAAATCCTGCAGTGCCAGACGTGTCCCCCTGCTTAAGCCAGTACATGTCCAGGCCTGTCTGAAGTTTGCTAGAGTGCATTTGGATGATCCAGAAGAGGATTGGGAGAATGTCATATAGTCAGATGAAACCAAAATAGAACTTTTTGGTAAAAACTCAACTCGTCGTGTTTGGAGGACAAAGAATGCTGAGTTGCATCCAAAGAACACCATACCTACTGTGAAGCATGGGGTGGAAACATCATGCTTTGGGGCTGTTTTTCTGCAAAGGGACCAGGACGACTGATCCGTGTAAAGGAAAGAATGAATGGGGCCATGTATCGTGAGATTTTGAGTGAAAATCTCCTTCCATCAGCAAGGGCATTGAAGATTAAACGTAGCTGGGTCTTTCAGCATGACAATGATCCCAAACACACCGCCCGGGCAAGGAAGGAGTGGCTTCGTAAGAAGCATTTCAAGGTCCTGGAGTGGCCTAGCCAGTCTCCAGATCTCAACCCCATAGAAAATCTTTGGAGGGAGTTGAAAGTCCGTGTTGCACAGCGACAGCCCCAAAACATCACTGCTCTAGAGGAGATCTGCATGGAGGAATGGGCCAAAATACCAGCAACAGTGTGTGAAAACCTTGTGAAGACTTACAGAAAACGTTTGACCTGTGTCATTGCCAACAAAGGGTATATAACAAAGTATTGAGAAACTTTTGTTATTGACCAAATACTTATTTTCCACCATAATTTGCAAATAAATTCATAAAAAATCCTACAATGTGATTTTCTGGATTTTTTTTCCTCATTTTGTCTGTCATATTTGACGTGTACCTATGATGAAAATTACAGGCCTCTCTCATCTTTTTAAGTGGGAGAACTTGCACAATTGGTGGCTGACTAAATACTTTTTTCCCCCACTGTAGCTGAGTTGATGGAAGAAGATATAGCCCCTAGTTCTCCTCAGACTTGACTGCCCTTGACCAGCACAAAAACATCCTGTGGCATACTGCATTAGCATCAAATAGCCCCCGCGATATGCAACTTTTCCGGGAAGTCAGGAACCAATATACACAAGCAGTTAGGAAAGCAAAGGCTAGCTTTTTCAAACAGAAATTTGCATCCTGTAGCACTAACTCCAAAAAGTTTTGGGACACTGTAAAGTCCATGGAGAATAAGAGCACCTCCTCCCAGCTGCCCACTGCACTGAGGCTAGGAAACACTATCACCACCGATAAATCTACAATAATCGAGAATTTCAAAAAGCATTTTGCTACGGCTGGCCATGCTTTCCATCTGGATACCACTACCCCGGCCACCAGCTCTGCACCCTCCGCTGCAACTTGCCCATGCCCCCCCCCCCCCCGCTTCTCCTTCACACAAATTCAGACAGCTGATGTTCTGAAAGAGCTGAAAAATCTGGACCCCTACAAATCATCTGGGCTAGACAATCTGGACCCTTTCTTTCTAAAATTAGCCGCCGAAATTGTCGCAACCCCTATTACTAGCCTGTTCAACCTCTCTTTCGTAACGTCTGAGATCCCCAGAGATTGGAAAGCTGCCGCGGTCATCCCCCTCTTCAAAGGGGGTGACACTCTAGATCCAAACTGTTACAGACCTATATCCATCCTGCCCTGCCTTTCGAAAGTATTTGAAAGCCAAGTTAACAAACAGATCACCGACCATTTTGAATCCCACCGTACCTTCTCCGCTATGCAATCCGGTTTCCGAGCTGGTAATGGGTGCACCTCAGCCACGCTCAAGGTCTTAAACGATATTATAACCGCGATCGATAAAAGACAGTACTGTGCAGCCGTCTTCATCGACCTGGCCAAGGCTTTCGACTCTGTCAACCACTGCATTCTTGTTGGCAGACTAAATAGCCTTGGTTTCTCAAATGACTGCCTCGCCTGGTTCACCAACTACTCCTCAGATAGAGTTCACTGTGTCAAATCGGAGGGCCTGTTGTCTGGACCTATGGCAGTCTCTATGGGGGTGCCACAGGGTTCCGTTCTTGGGCCGACTCTTTTCTCTGTGTATATCAATGATGTCACTCTTGCTGCTGGTGACTCAGATCCATCTCTACGCAGACGACACCATTTTGTATACATCTGGCCCTTCATTGGACACTGTGTTAACAAACCTCCAAACAAGCTTCAATGCCATACAACACTCCTTCAGTAGCCTCCAACTGCTCTAAACACTAGTAAAACTAAATGCATGCTCTTCAATCGAACGCTGCTGGCACCCGCCCACCCGAATAGAATCACTACTCTCGACGGGTCTGACCTAGAGTATGTGGACAACTACAAATACCTAGGTGTCTGGTTAGACTGTAAACTCTCCTTCCAGACTCACATTAAGAATCTCCAATCCAAAGTTAAATCTAGAATCGGCTTCCTATTTCGCAACAAAGCCTCCTTCACTCATGCTGCCAAACATGCCCTCGTAAAACTGACTATCCTACCGATCCTTGACTTCGGCGATGTCATTTACAAAATAGCCTCCAACACTCTACTCAGCAAATTAGATGTAGTCTATCACAGTGCCATCCGTTTTGTCACCAAAGCCCCATATACTACCCACCACTGTGACCTGTACGCTCTTGTTGGCTGGTCCTCACTACATATTCGTCGCCAAATCCACTGGCTCCAGGCCATCTATAAATCACTGCTAGGCAAATCCCTGCCTTATCTTAGCTCATTGGTCACCATAGCAACACCCACCCGTAGTATACGCTCCAGCAGGTATATCTCACTGGTCATCCCCAAAGCCAACACCTCCTTTGGCCGCCATTCCTTCCAGTTCTCTGCTGCCAATGACTGGAACGAATTGCAAAAATCTCTGAAGCTGGAGACTCTTATCTCCCTCACTAACTTTAAGCATCAGTTGTCAGAGCACCTTACCAATCACTGCACCTGTACACAGCCCATCTGAAATTAGCCCACCCAACTACCTCATCCCCATATTGTTATTTATTTTGCTCATTTGCACCCCAGTATCTCTATTTGCACATCATCTCTTGCACATCTATCATTCCAGTGTTAATACTAATTGTAATTATTTTGCACTATAGCCTATTTATTGCCTTACCTCCATAACCTGCTACATTTGCACACACTGTATATATATTTTCTGTTGTATTTTTGACTTTATGTTTTGTTTTACCCCATATGTAACTCTGTGTTGTTGTTTTTATCGCACTGCTTTGCTTTATCTTGGCCAGGTCGCAGTTGTAAATGAGAACTTGTTCTCAACTGGCTTACCTGGTTAAATAAAGGTTAAATATAAAAAAAGAGAAGTTGAGCATGGTGCCACTGTTGATATTTGCCAACAAGCAGGATCTGATGACAGCAGCCCTTGTGTCATAGCTGGCTGAGAGCCTCAACCTGCACACCATCAGAGACCGGGTATGGCAGATCCTGCTCTGCAGTCACCGCAGAGGGAGCACAGATATGTGTGCTTTTTTCGCAAAACACACATATCTCCACACGAACTGCCCATACATTACATTTGCACACAACACAGTACGCACATACAGTGGGGAGAACAAGTATTTGATACACTGCCGATTTTGCAGGTTTTCCTACTTACAAAGCATGTAGAGGTCTGTAATTTTTATCATATGTACACGTCAACTGTGAGAGACGGAATCTAAAATCCAGAAAATCACATTGTATGATTTTTAAGTAATTAATTTGCATTTTATTGCATGACATAAGTATTTGATACATCAGAAAAGCAGAACTTAATATTTGGTACAGAAACCTTTGTTACAGAGATCATACGTTTCCTGTAGGTCTTGACCAGGTTTGCACACACTGCAGCAGGGATTTTGGCCCACTCCTCCATACAGACCTTCTCCAGATCCTTCAGGTTTCGGGGCTGTCGCTGGGCAATACAGACTTTCAGCTCCCTCCAAAGATTTTCTATTGGGTTCAGGTCTGGAGACTGGCTAGGCCACTCCAGGACCTTGAGATGCTTCTTACGGAGCCACTCCTTAGTTGCTCTGGCTGTGTGTTTCGGGTCGTTGTCATGCTGGAAGACCCAACCACGACCCATCTTCAATGCTCTTACTAAGGGAAGGAGGTTGTTGGCCAAGATCTCACGATACATGGCCCCATCCATCCTCCCCTCAATACGGTGCAGTCGTCCTGTCCCCTTTGCAGAAAAGCATCCCCAAAGAATGATGTTTCCACCTCCATGCTTCACGGTTGGGATGGTGTTCTTGGGGTTGTACTCATCCTTCTTCTTCCTCCAAACACGGTGAGTGGAGTTTAGACCAAAAAGCACTATTTTTGTCTCATCAGACCACATGACCTTCTCCCATTCCTCCTCTGGATCATCCAGATGGTCATTGGCAAACTTCAGACGGGCCTGGACATGCGCTGGCTTGAGCAGGGGGACCTTGCGTGCGCTGCAGGATTTTAATCCATGACGGCGTAGTGTGTTACTAATGGTTTTCTTTGAGACTGTGGTCCCAGCTCTCTTCAGGTCATTGACCAGGTCCTGCCATGTAGTTCTGGGCTGATCCCTCACCTTCCTCATGATCATTGATGCCCCACGTGGTGAGATCTTGCATGGAGCCCCAGACCGAGGGTGATTGACCGTCATCTTGAACTTCTTCCATTTTCTAATAATTGCGCCAACAGTTGTTGCCTTCTCACCAAGCTGCTTGCCTATTGTCCTGTAGCCCATCCCAGCCTTGTGCAGGTCTACAATTGTATCCCTGATGTCCTTACACAGCTCTCTGGTCTTGGCCATTGTGGAGAGGTTGGAGTCTGTTTGATTGAGTGTGTGGACATGTGTCTTTTATACAGGTAACGAGTTCAAACAGGTGCAGTTAATACAGGTAATGAGTGGAGAACAGGAGGGCTTCTTAAAGAAAAACGAACAGGTCTGTGAGAGCCGGAATTCTTACTGGTTGGTAGGAGATCAAATACTTATGTCATGCAATAAAATGCAAATTAATTACTTAAAAATCATACAATGTGATTTTCTGGATTTATGTTTTAGATTCCATCTCTCACAGTTGAAGTGTACCTATGATAAAAATTACAGACCTCTACATGCTTTGTAAGTATATGTATATTTTGAGAGCCTCACAGACACTGATTGCACTCTAATGTTGAACACTATGAGTCTGTTTACTTTCTCACTTTATAGGATGGCATGACATGGGTGTGCAAGAACATAGCAGTTTGTAAGAAGTGAGACCAGGGGAATACTTATTCCCAAAGACTCAAACGAATGGTAGGAGGTGAAAGGTGGAGTGGTGTTCATTATCAAAGCTTTTGACTTGCTCATAATATTGTTTTACAGTATTGTGATCTTTAAATAGATCATGGGTCAGTTGCAATAGAGTAAATACTTTAAAGAGAAGCATTCTATATTGTTGACATAACCAGCATTTTATTAATGCTTCTTGAGTTGTATATACTGTATATATGTTATTATCTAAAAATGGGAATTATTCAGTTATTACTCAACTGTCATTTCTGTGTACTTAATGTTGGCACCTTTTTGTAATAGTCGTGAAGCTTCTTATGAAGATGTCTACATTCTGAAAGTAGTTTTTTAAAGAATAAACAGCTGAATACTTTGTTGTGTGTATGTGATTGAAACTATCTCCTTAGTACCAATGGGTCAGGGAAATATCCTGCTGTGTATCAGTAATGCCCAAGCACAGAATGTCAGACAGGAATGCCTATGTTTCTCCTAGAAAATAACTAGAGGGCACCATTTCTCTACTATTGATCTCCATGACATAATGCTTGTGAACAGCACTCACAGATCCACACTCGTTGGATACTCCTTGTACTGTTCTTCAACAACATACATTTTAACATGTATATGTGATCAGTTTATGTTATGGACTTAATTAATCAATCTATATCAGGTATTTATTTTACAGGGTCAAATAAAGTCATTATTCAGTATCCTTTAGGACACAAACAAGCAAAGCAAGAAATCATTTATTGAAAATGTTAACCTTTCCCTTCTTTCCCACCCCCATCTGACTGGACTACTGATCTAGACTAGATAATCTGCACCACTACAATAAAAGCCCAAAATGACTACGAAACATAACTATGATGATTTCTGGATTTCATATCTTAGAATTTGAATACGATCACATTGTATGCATGAGAGTTCTTCCCTTAGTAAAGGAAATACCATGAACTGCACCAACAATCTCTGACACTGGAGCATTTACAACAATCTCTCTTGCATATACAATAAAACACATAGAATACCTCAACCATTTAATTACTGAAGTTCTCACATTTTTTACATTTTAGTCATTTAGCAGACGGCCTTATCCAGAGCGACTTACAGTTAGTGAGTGTATACATGATTTTTTTTTTTTTTTTTTCATACTGGCCCCCCATGGGAATCGAACCCACAACCCTGGCGTTGCAAACGCCATGCTCTACCAACTGAGCTACATCCCTGCCGGCCATTCCCTCCCCTACCCTGGACGACGCTGGGCCAATTGTGCACCGCCCCTTGGGTCTCCCGGTCGAGGCCGGCTA
The DNA here is from genome assembly GCF_964263955.1 of Coregonus lavaretus. NCBI lineage: Eukaryota > Metazoa > Chordata > Actinopteri > Salmoniformes > Salmonidae > Coregonus > Coregonus lavaretus. The sequence goes on from NC_139991.1 coordinate 52,387,232, forward strand.
CGACAGAGCCTGGTTTCGAACCAGGATCTCTAGTGGCACAGCTCGCACTGCGATGCAGTGCCTTAGACCACTGCGCCACTCGGGAGGTGGTCACCTTGTTTATGATTTACCACAAGGCAATTGCATTTTTTAAAATTCTATTCTGTCTTTAAAAACGTAGCCCACACTAATCTGACTGGGCTGAGTGCTCCACTGTTGTGTTATAGGGCATTAACATACAACCTTTTTCCAGGACTCCAATAGATCTCCAATACAATTTGCATTTATATAGCCCTCTTCATACCAACATGATTTGGGTGCTTTGCCATGATAAAAACAAACCTCCTCTGGCCTTGAGTCACAATATTCTGCGGTTTGCCCTGCTCTCCATGTAAGCTTGGCTGACTTTAATAACCCAGTGTCTGTTGATCCTCCATCTGAGGCAAAACAAGAGCAGGAGTATTCAACTGGACCTCAAGGTGATTCAACATGGAGGCATGGAGAATTTTGTAGACCATGCACAAGTGTGATCCATCCATATTCACAGTGGTTTGCTGCTTTGGTACGCTTGAAAGAAATAGTGGTCATTACTCTACCTAAGCATAGAAACATTTAATGTAAAGATACATGTATTTATGAAATGGATCAACAAAAAACACAAATATCTTTCTACAGAATGAGGAAATCTAGAAGGAGATACATTTAAGAATGTATAAAGAATCCCACGTTTAGCTCTTGGGTTTGTTCCAGTCTATAAATATGCTTTTATAGTTTTATGAGGATCTACACTGAGTGTACAAAACATTAGGAACACCTTCCTAATAATGAGTTACACCTCCTTTTGCCCTCAGAACAGCTTCAATTCCTTGGGGCATGGACTCTACAAGGTGTCGAAAGCGTTCCACAGGGATGCTGGCCCATGTTGCTTCCCACAGTCCACAGTTGTGTCCTTTTAGGTGATGGACCATTCTTGATACACACAGGAAACTGTTAAGCGTGAAAAACCCAGCAGCGTTGCAGTTCTTGACACACTCAAACCGGTGCGCCTGGCACCTACTACCATACCCCGTTCAAAGGCACTTAAATCTTTTGTCTTGCCCATTCACCCTCTGAATGGCACACATGCACAATCCATGTCTCAATTGTCTCAATTGTCCCTTCATCTACACTGAATGAAGTGGATTTAACAGGTGACATCAATAAGGGATCATAGCTTTCACCTGGATTCACCTGGTCAGTCTATGTCATGGAAGGAGCATGTGTTCCTAATGTTTTGTACACTCCGTGTATGTAGCGTTCTTCTAAAGGTGAAAAAAATAGAACAGGAAAATTAAGGTCGACCATGTGAGACAGGTGATAAAATCTCCATAACCTCTCTTTTTCTTTGCATTGCTTAATTATTAACATCTGATCTCCACAATGTAATAATCAAACTAATAAAATGCACTCAATTACATATAGACGCGTAATGGTAAAAACATTTTCCCCTTTCCCGAACATGATGTTAATCAGATTGCAAAGTGGAAAGGATGCGAGCGACAATAAATCCCAATGAACAATATAGGATTTCACAAATAAGAGAATAGAGTGAAGCAATCAACCCTCGTTACCTCCACTGCTAACCTCATTGAGGAGAGAGGCAGTCAGGCCTGCAGTAGGCCATAAATCATGGGACTTTCCCAGCTTCTCACCCCAGCACACCGGCCTCCCACACAGGGGATACGAAAGACACAAAGACAGATTGACCAGGGGGGTAAAGAGAGAGATATCCTCTGACTTAATTAAAGTGTTGTGTGTCACACAGTCTTTGTAACTAAACCACAGGCCTATAGCATAGTATACCTTAGGATCAGTGGCTCTTATGATAAGGATTATGATGACGAGGAATATGACATTAATAGAAATGAAATGTTCAAAGGCCTTTCAGTCCTCTGTCCTGCACCTGCAATGTGTTATTATATCAAGCAAGGTCCCCCTTTACTCCCGTTCTAAAACCACCCACATATCCCACCGTGTTGAGACTGAGATTAATCTGCCCTATCTGACCAGCAGATACATTTACAGCAGCGAGGAGGGCTTGTTTGGCCATCGGAGTGCTCAGCGCCTCGTTCCCGGCCCATCCTTTTTGATTAAGCAGCAGAATGCTGGATGATAAAACAAACAAATGTCGGCATTCCTCCCATAGCCACTTTGATGTGTGTGTCTGTCTCTCTCTCTCTCTGGAGCCATAACAGCTCTGGAGGCACTCTGCCGCACTCCAGGACATGGATTTGGGGGCCAATAAGGGCCACAATGTAATCAAGGCAGAGGCCATAAAGGGCCAGGGATGGGGACATTAAAATGGCTGGAGCTCCATCCGTTAGGGGTAGAGGCTGTCCTCACACCTCAGTGGGGGTCAAACCCAGACCAAAGCCATGAGGTCACCACTAAGGCCATCTTGGCAGGGGGCCTCGTTCTGTTTGATAGTGACGAGACAGAGACATATATATAGCAGAGAGAGAGAGATAGTAGTAGTCTGCTCAGTCAGAGTCATATTTCCACTGTGACATTAGGAACCTTCTGTTACAGATGCAGTACAAGAGTAGACATGCAGTACAGTTCTGTTTGCTGTCAGAGTGCCATGTGATGTCATTTCTCCACACTGTTTCAGTAAGGGAGTCTCTTGAATACCAATACAATGGATGGAACACAGTGTTCAACACTGCATGGGTTTTATGCAACATTTTTATATGAAAATGGTGTTTTCTTCATTCACTTCTGGGCTATTATTTCATCCAGCCTTTAATGTGCTTGTTATCATGTGCCATTACTATTATATAATGATCAGTTGCTGCAAATAATAATATATTCCACAATACAAATTACATTACAATTAGGTTAATTTGAAACCAGTATTGTGCAATATAACAAAAACAGACTGTGGAGACTTTAGGTTTTTGGAGCAGTCTAGTAGCCTGCTGCCTCAGCTAGGGCCAGGTCAAAGGTCATGTTCTTGACCCCTCGCTAACCCCTGACTCCAGACTGCACCCAGAGAATAACACTTTCCATCGCTCACATGAAGAAATACTTTCCTTATTGACTGATTGCCCTTATCTCTTGACGGATCTTTTCCAATTCCCTGTCTCTGTGTCCGTGCATCCCCACCTGTCTCCCCAGCAGTCATAATTTGACTTTTTATCACCTCTCGCTGAAAGTGAGAGCTGGCGTCATCCGTCATTACAGCACACAATGACAGCTCTTCACAGATGCATGAAAGGAATGGATTTTTACATTTGACTCAATCCGGGGGGTTACTTTACTGTAACAGACTCAATGTTGTTAAATGAGCCTGGCGATATACATACATGCCGGCCAGATGAGATGATCTATTGCATGGCTTTAATGGATTTCCTAGACTTCAAAGGCTGATTACTTGGAGAAAAATACATAATGTGTGCAATAAAAACATAATTATTCATTTGATTAGCCTGATAATTTATGCCACTCACATTGTCTTAGGCCTGAATAGTAACTGGAGTGTGTTATTTAGGCTACACAGATTTCTCACAATGAGAATTCTCACAATGACTGAAAATATTTCTGCAGAACAAAATAATTGGAAGATTTAAAGGTATGCAAAAGTAAAGTTATTTGTTATAGAAAACAGAAAATAACCGAACATATTAAAAGGCATATTTATGATAGGGAAGGAATCTATATAATATGTTTTTTAGATAACTGATGTTGTCCCCAAAAACGCAATATGTGCAATAAGAACAACCCTCTCTACAAACCAAAATATATTTCATATTTCCTTCATGCGAAATTAAAAGTACTGTAAAATATCCATATGAAATTATGACAGTTAGACATTTACAAATATATGCTTAAAGATCCTATAACAGAGTGGTGTGTGTACATTTGAATCTCTGTGATTCTCTGTGAGAGAATGAGAAAGAGACGGAGATAGAAAGAGAGAGAGGCAGGGGATATTGTTTGTGTTTTTGTTTTGTTTGAATATCTTCCTGTTTTAATGGCTTGGGTTTGACTTTTGCGAGCGTCTCACACAAACAGACAGTCTGTGTGTGTGTGAGAGAGCGGGAGTGAGGGAAAAAAGAGAGTATTCTCAATTTCCCTCTTAAAAGAAAATTCATTTGCAGTTGCTAATGTAATGTCATTGTTGTGTTTACTGAGCGTGGATGATGTATAGGGGATGTTGCATTGAGTGAGACTGCTTAATGATGCATAGAATTAAGTCTGCGGCTTTCAGCTGAGCTCCCCTCTCCCTCATACACTCCACGCTCCCACTCCCTCCCTCTCTCTCTCCCTTCCTCCCTTCCTCTCTCTCTCCCTTCCTTCCCATCCTCCCCTCCCTTCCTTTTTCTGTCCCTCCCTCTCTCTCTCTCTCTCTCTCTCTCTTCCCCCCCTCTCTCTCTCCTCTTTCTCTCCCCCCTCGCTCTCTCTCCTCCCCCCTCTCTCTCCTCCCTCTCTCTCTCTCTCTCTCTCTCTCTCTCTCTCTCTCTGTCATTCTCTCTGTCTTCTATCTCTCTCCCCCCACTCTCTCTTCTTCCCTCCCTTCCCCTCTTTCTCTTCCTCTCTCTCTTTCAGTGAATGCTGAGAAACAGGCTGTCTCGGACTGGTGGCCACACGTTGCTCTGTCGCCTAACTCCATCAATCATTATGGAGGGAGAGCGAGAGAGGGTAGAACAAGAGAGAGAGTGTGTGTGGGGGAGAGAAAAATAATAAAAAGGGATATTGATAAAAAGTGGTACAAAACACATTGTGTGTAGACATAGAGGAGTATAAATTATAAAGAGAAAAAGGGAGACAAAGTCAACAAAATGAAAGGTATAACAGCAGTTATTAATAATTTGCCATGCCTAATGGTGTCTCAAATAAATGTGTTTTTCCAATACTGCTTGACTACAGTGTGAATAAAGCGACAGAATGGTGCACTGTTTGGCTGGGACTGTAATTATAATTGTATGATGATGATGATGATGGTCATGATTATGAGGATGGTGATGATAGTACTTATGGTAATTGTATGTCCTTTGTTGTTATGGTTATTACCTATGTGAGATCCCTAACTGAGCGTTATGAGGGCTGAGCAGGAGACGTACAGATGGAGAGAGGTAACTGGATATGGCATTTATGTCATCTCTGTAACACTATGGTAATGATAGGAAATTCTCCTAATTCATCAATATGAAATGGTTTTTAAAAAAAGCCTGAAGTAAAAACCGTCACCTGTTCACATTTTAGTCTCAGTGTGTTTTGCCGAATGTACTTTTTTCTTTTTTCTATTTTGACAATTACATTATAGTTATGAGCCTTTCCTTTCTGGAAAGACGACTGACCCAAGCAAAGGGAGAATGGAAAATATTTTGTCTTGTGCGAATGTCCTTGATATATTCACAACTCTGAAATACTGTAGCCTACGTCAACAACAGCTTGATGATTTGTAATCATCCTAACAAGAGGTTTAGGGGCCTATAAAATATATTTCAGCTCTGCTGTGTGTAGGTTTATGTGTAGATATATGGCCAGACAGCTGCCACGGTAAAAGCATCGCTGAGAGTGGCCTATTTCACTTCCAACTCCTAATGTGCTTTCCTATTTGATTTGATTTGGACTCCACATCACTTTTTTACAGGCATTTAAAAATGCTAAAAGACCTAAACTCCTGGGTACTGAAAGAGGTCCTCACTATAAAGCATTAAAAAACATCAGTCTCTCAATCAATCTTTCATGAAACAAAATATAGGACACCAGTTTTCTATTCTGTTGAAAACAGAACCCATTTGATGCAGTATTACACTTCTGAATAAACTTTGAATCCCACACTATGAAATAATGTTGTATTAGTTGTAATAGTGTGAGAATGTTCAGCTATGCAAGTATATTGGTTACTTTCAGCTGATGTCTGCAGAAAACCCTACAACTTCCACCAAACTAAATGTAAATCATATTTCTACAGAAGTGAAATTTCTGTTTTATTAGTTGGTAAGGTAGTCAGAAGTGAAATTGACAATTCAGCCATTCCATTTACTCAACTTAAAAAGTAAAGATTACATTTCTTCTGAATATTCAAAATACTTTTTATAGCTCAGCTGGTTGCTAAATTATTGCTCAAACGGCTCTGAAAATATATAATGAATCACTATGGTTAACTAACTAAACTGTATTTATGAGGCTAAATGAAGCAGTGAATTCCATCATTTCAAAGTATGGTGCCAACACTTTCCGCTATAAGGACATCTGCTGGACCGTTCCTTTCAATTCATCTTGTTTTCTCAGTCACACATATAATCTGCTATCTGGAGTGTCTATTTCAGCTAGTTTTGTGCATGAAAACAGCATGCAAACTGTTTCAGTGACCGATGAAATGTTTGTTTGTTGATTTTCCAGTTGTTCTCGCTCTCTTTCTCTCTCACTCAGCCCCCCTCCCTCTCTGTCTCTCTCTCTCTTTCTCTCTCTCTCACTCCATTGCTCCGTTGTGATCCAGCTGTCCACCCCATTCATCATTCCGCCACAGTCCTCGTGCAGAATTATTATTTCTTTGATGTGTTACTAGTTGAAAACAAATCCATTTTGCAGCCCATCAATTTATCATTTGGGATGGGGAGTCACACTTGAGTTGTAGGGGCAGCAACATTTTCCCAATTTCCACTGTACCGGGCAATGTGTGTGTGTGTGTGTATGTGTACGTGCGTGCGTGCGTGCCTGCGTGTGTGTGCCTGCGTGCGTGCATGCCTGCATGTGTGTGTGTGTGCGTGCCTGCGTGTGTGTGTGTGCGTGCCTGCGTGTGTGTGTGTGTGTTAGCGTGCCTGCGTGCGTGTGTGTGCGCGCGTTTGTTTATGTGTTGTGTTAATGTGCTTGTTTTTTGAGAGGGAGAGAAAGAGAGGGAACAGAGCAATGGAGATAAATAGAAAAGAGGAAAAGGGAGGTAGTATGTGGGAGGGAAATAGAGAGAGAGAGGAGGAGAAAGGGAGGGAAAAGAGAGAGAGAGGAGGAGAAAGGGAGGGAAAAGAGAGAGAGAGGAGGAGAAAGGGAGGGCTTCTCTCCTCTCCCACTCACCCACCCTCACCTAACGTTTGTGATCATTTATCACTCCTCCTAGCTTGGCTGACAAACTATTTGCAGGAAAATGAGTTTTTCCGCTACGGATTTGTCCTCTGGGAATGGAAAAGGGAGCTGCTGTGTTTTTATTCTTTCACACACACATAATACCCATGCACACACACACACACACACACACACACACGCATACTCTCACTCTGACTGAGGTCTCCAGTATTTATGGGGGGGGGGGTTTAAGATAAATGAGGTAAATTAATAGAGTCACTGAGGGAAAAGATCTGCTTCCGCACCAACAAATCTGCCAGTGACACGCTGCCAGTGACACGCTCGGGAGGAGGAGATACTGCTCTCTCTCTCTTTCCCTCCTTCTCTCCTTCCTTTGCTTCCCTAGCCATCCCTAGTTCAATCCCCTTTGCATTCTGTCTTCAGCCCTCCTAAACTGTTTCACTCATGCTGACAAATGAAACACTCAAATTAATACCAGAAGGTATAACGTAATAAAACAACAGGGTTTATCCACACTGGGACAAAAACAAACACCACAACATAACCAACATATATCACACATTTACCAAGCATCCTTGAGAGAGGGAGAGAGTGCTTTGCACGGTTGCTATAATTACCAAGCTTGACCTGGGTCAGTGGCTCCAATCTCACTTTCAACCTCATCAACCAAGATGTTGACAATGTGCTTGATGGAGAATTACATGGCAATAAAGGACTAATTACATTGCTATTACTCTGGGCCATCCGTAATCGTCAGACAACGTGTCCACGGGACATCTCGGCAGTAAATTTGCAGGGGGCTCGGTGTGCATGGGGAGCACTCTCCCTCTGTTATAATGGAACTCAATGCATGCATGGTCAATTTGCATATCAAGCACATTCCTGTTTTATGGCGTAGGCTATGGTGATAAACTCGCTGGATTGACAAAAGAGGACTGACTTCATGACTGGTAACAAACACACACCAACTGCCAGATACATAGTGGGGTGCACAAGCATGTATCTGTATTTGAATGTATTCAAATCATTGAGTGTAACCTTATAACTGGGGGGTTTTTCTCATCATGTGACCTGATTAGGAAAAACTAATGGGCCCTTGTTATTTGTAATACGCTATAGGGCCCCACATTTTTCCTGGAATTGTCTGTGTCAGCTAACTGCAAGGTCTACATATGAAAAAGGGAAGAGTTACCCATCAAACAAGGAGGAGCTGATGTGTTTTGGCCTATTGTCTTTCCCAGAGGGGGGCAAAGGATGGTGCTGGAATTGGGGCACAAGAGGGACACCCTGCTCAGGCCTGTCTGAAAAGGATTGGGGGTCTTTGTGAACCCAGCAGGGCCCTATGGCAGTCCTTACCTGACCTTCTGCCCCCTGACTCATTCCATGTGTCAAAATCTCCTGCTCACACATTATAGCTTCATCAACACAGCTGCACCCTCCTCCCTCTATTATAGCCAACTTCACCTAAGACCTTTCTCTACACATCAAATTGAGTGGGTGGAGATTCTGCAGATTCTTGTATCTTCTTCGGGAACAGCATTTCAGACTCACAGAGCCTATAGACTGTTCCCTTGCACTCCATTGACTGATTAAATACTGAGTTGACTAATGTTAAACATGATCTAGATTAATAATCAAATTATGTTGTGTTGGACTGTAAATTGATTTCTTTGACCATTCATTTGTCAAGCATCTCTCCGGTGGTGTAGAATGTTTGCAGTAAGTGGATCACCTGAATATAGCTTCACCTGTGTCCACTCAACTCCACACCCACAAACATAGAGGCAACTGCTTTGCGCCCTGTGATGTCAGTCTCTATGGAAACGACTACTCTGACTGACAGGCATGAAGAGGGGGACTACCAATCACTCCGACCATCCAACTCTCCCTTTGCTTATACTTTGTCTGTCTGTCTCTCTGTCTCTCTGTCTGTCTACATATTACTGTAAATGTAAGTTCATCATTCACATGTTAGCTGTTGTCTTTGTAAAAGGAGTAGCCCTGATCTCGTTGACTGAATTATTCTCTCTTTCATCCATATGACTTATTTTTAAAGGGGTATTCTGTAGTTAGGATCGTGTTTAGAACTACAAACTGCTTTAAATGTTTTAAGTAGCGGAAGAAAATCATTGCCTGGACAATTTCATGTGGTTAATGAGGTATACATTTTGAAGGTTGGGCCTTGAAATTAATTGCAAAATCTCAGAGGGAAAGGTCCACATATTTTCTTAATAAAACATACATGAATCAAATAACAACCCTTTGAATAAGCTGCTATGAGCAAAAAGACTAGGATTTTACTACTATACCACAGACCAGGCAGACACCATTCAGTGTTTGAGATTTCTGCCTCAAGCCTGCGAGTCTGAAGTAAAGTAACTGATGCCAGTCACAACAGACGAGAGAAAGAGAATGAGAGAGAGATGGAGAGAGAAAAAGAGAGAGATAGGCAGAGAGAAAGAGAGAAGTGTAGGAAGAGAGAGAGGAGAGAGAAAGGTAGAGCCCAAATAGGCTGGATGGCAGGGCAGGTAGGGCTTAATGTGGGGCAAGCCGCTCCGTTGCTAATGGCTTTTACCGCCTGGGTGCCATTGTGGCCTGTACAATGGCCGTCACGCTGGGATTTTGTGAGGAGCTTGCCGGCAACAGTTATTAGCCCCAAAACCTCAGGGGGAGCAGTCAACAGAGGAACAAGAAGATTTGGGGTGCCAGGGGGAGAGGGGAACAGGGTGTGGGGTCAGGGGTCAGACCCAAAGTGGAAATGGGAGGCAGAGGGTGAACAATGGAGGGGGCTGGACTGGGCAGACAAAGATGGAGGGGGGTGACGGTGCACAAAACACAGGAAGATGAGGATAGAAAGATGGAGACAGAATAGAGGGGTACCAAAACAGATGGTAAGAGGAGGTATGAGAGAAAAGGCAAGCACCAAAGAACAGGAAAAGGCCGCTGTTTGCAACATATACATCAGAGGGTCAGTCGAGAGACTGACTGAGTACCTAACTAAAAGTGGGTAAATCACATATGGCAATTGGCAACATACTGTTCATTTACATAGCCCAACTAAGCATTAATGACTGAATGCATCAATGGATGCATTAATGACATATTGTAATGGTTTCAAGGGGGCTCATGCTCTCCTCATGCTGTAGCTGAGCAGTAGGCTATTTGTGTCCCCTCACATATTCATTGTGAAGCTTCTGCAATTCTAGTTGGATACTTTTATGTAGGCATTTACTGCATGGTTGACATACATTTAAAACGATAGTTCACCCAAATTACAAAATGACATATTGGTTTCCTTACCCTGTAAGCAGTATATGGACCAGGTATGACAGCAATCCATGCTTTGGTTTAGTTTTCCTGGCACTGTTTCCACATGCTAATGTTTTAGCATTTGTGGCACAAATCCCATTCAAGTCATGGGACCGATATTAGCATTTTTCATACATGTTCAAAACATCTATAAGTTACTTTGTTGAGCTTCACAATCAATTTGAAATACCTTTGGATGATTTGGACATGATGCGCGAAAAAGGCTAATATCAGTCACATGACATGTTAGCTTGTGGAAACAGTGCCAGGGAAACTAAACCAAAACATGGATTGTCATAACTTGTCCATAGACCGCTTACAGGGTAAGGAAATCAATGAGTCATTTTGTAATTTGGGTGAACTATCCCTTTAACACAAATTACATCTTTAAAGAGACTATAAAGAAGCATAAAAACAATATAAAATGCTACATGTTGGAACATCAGAAAAAAAGTGACAATGGACATGAAATGGACATGAAATGTGAGTGTAGATGAGTAATTTGGGTGAACTATCGTTTTAAATGTATGTCAACCATGCAGTAAATGCCTACATAAAAGTATCCAACTAGAATTGCAGAAGCTTCCACCATGGAAAAGGGTGCATTGGGTGCATTGGGTGCATGGAAAAGGGTGCATTGAATAAAATAAGAATGGCATTGGAATTGTAACAGGACCCTGGTGGAAATGGTTACGTTTGGACCAAAGCAAGCAAAAATGTTTGCAAGGGGATAATGGAATCAGCAATATTGAGGCGTTTCTTCAGCTATTATAATCTAATTATCTGGCTCATCTCGAATCGCTGACAACAAAGAGGCAAGCGTAAGGGTATATTTATAAAAGTTGCTATAAAGTGGGCTTTAACATGAGCCCATTCATCTTGCAAAGCATACAGAGTGACAAGCGGAGCCTCGTGGAGCAAGAGGAGGCAATGCATCACGCAGAGAGCGGGATGGGAAACGCGCGTGCACGCGAATTCACTTTTCCCTCACTTCGCACCCACCTCTGCAGGTGGAGAGACATTGACAAGAAGACAAAACGGTCGTTTAGTTTTTGTAAACTGGTTTGACAAGAATTTCACCACGGAAAGTTAAGTTAGAAAAATTACAATTTTGGTGGTATGAGAAAAAAATTGCCTATAAACTATGTCTATCAACTGGATAGTCCAGGCTAGGCCTGTTCTTTAGCCCACTCTCTCGATACAGTTCGGTCTATTCTTGTTATTTTGTGGCCTGTCTTTTAGGCCTATGCAGTGTGCATACTCTACGAAAATGAGAAAAAGTGTAGGCCTATTAGTATAGGCTGAGCATTTGCCTAGCCCTATAGACGATTCATATTTTTATTTTTATAGTTTAGACCTATTAATCTTAGGGCCTCTTAGGCTTATCAGTTGTTGTGTCATAGCCTATATTTGAAAAATGTATAATTTGCAGTAGTCTACTTCGTGGTGTTCACTTTACTTGTCTCTCAAAATCGGATATTATGGTAGCCTATAGGCCCATCATTTGTGAATCAGTTTCATTTTTATTTGTAGCCTCTCTTTTGGACCAGTATTGATGCAGCTTTTCTAAACCTTTGCCCTCTGGTTTGCACTTGTCGTCCCGGGGTCTGAACTTTGTTGCAGGTCCAGAGCTGATCGGAGAAGCTGAATCCGGAGACCCCCGTCGCAAGATCGCAACCATCAACAAGACACACCCGACACATTTGGGGCGTGCATCTTCTTTGGCCTCATGTCCTAAAAAAGTCACAGAGTATCAAGTATGTAAGTGAGCGTTGTTTATATAGGTATTGTAGGCCTATCCATGTTAGATTTTTGTACAGAAAAGTAAATCAATATTGCCCTCAGGGAAAAGTAGCACAATGGAAAGTATAGTTGTGATAGAAATTCAGAATACGTAAACTATTCTGGCAGTTGAGAAATGTTACTGTTAAGATATTAATTAATTATTACGATTAAAACATATACTTTAATGCTTCTTCTTTTAACTTTGTGTGATCATTGATACTATACCTGTCTAGAGAAGGCAATAGTATTTCAAGAACGCTACTTCGTCCAATCTGCAAACAGTGGTAGTCTAGTCATTCATCATTGAGGCATTCATCTAAAAACAAGCATTTTAGTAGGCTACAGCATCTTTGGACTGAGGAGACGTTATTCTTTTGCAAGCAATGTTTTTGAGAATTGTTGCTGAAGGTGGGCTGTGCTCATATCCAACAGCTGTTCTAAAGATGTATTTTTCTTTGATCAATGTATGTTTTTTTTCTTCACTTTTTCATTTTACTTTATATTAACTGGCTCCACCGGAGCGCTACGTTTATTGTGTCGGTCCATTCTAGAGTCAAATCGCATAAGAGCTTGAGAATATCCTCTGGCGAAATGCTTTTCTCCATTGCATGTTGACAACCAAATCTGAGAGTGGTTCTGAACTGCAGGGCATGCACTGTACATGATGTGCAGACCTGAAAAACCATCTGCGGGTTGTCTTTATACAATCTCGCAGAACAATGGAAGTAGGGGTTATTAATAATCAATCAAGTTGCAAATTAAACTGTCTTGTTGATATGGCCTGGGTGAAGAATCCTTTCAAAAACTGTCTACGAGTTTATCTAATACCAGATTAATTGCATAGGCTATATTCTTTATTCGAATATTTCAGGTTTTATTTCGATATGATTATAGATGACTATAGACTATTTACAAAAAGTTTATAAATTATATATATAGGCCTGTTTTATTCCCCGCAGAGCGACGCTCTCCATTTTTATTTTGTATTGTAGAGGCCCATGATAACTATGCATTCGCACTGTTTAATTGTCAAATGAGTTATGAGAGTATTGGAAATATAATATATTATTTTAGGGTAATAATTTATCATAATTATTGAACGAAGTTTTGACAATACACACAACATGAATACCACTATCATAATCGTTGATGTAATTATTAAATTGATGGAGGCCTAATTATGTTATTTCTTCTTTTTCAATTTCTTCCTCCTCTTCCATCTTCTCATCTTCATCATCGTCATCATCACTATAATATTAGGACTACTAGGAAGTGCTGGAATGATGTACCAAAATGGGCTGGGGGGGTCATATCATTATTTGAACAGTTCCAAAGGTAGCCTAATAGAGATTAACATACTATATTTTTTATCATTATTATTACTAATGGGTACCCTATGACCCAATCATCTGACAGCCATCGGGTGTATATTCATGCGGCCAGTTTGCCTCAAAGCAAGTCACATAACAAAACCCCTGAAATTATTATTACAATTTACACCTCTGATCTAGATACCCATCTATACGTTTTAATCCCCTGTTAAACTCTCGATAACCTCTGTCTTCCCTCTTTCTTTCTCTCCATCTCTCCCCTCCCCAGGCAATTGCCCTTCGTGCTCTCTCTCTCTCTCCACTTTATAGAGGAATTCTCTACTTCCATCTAATGTTATGTTTCGCTTTAGTCCCTCGACGTTTTTTTTTATTTCAAAACACTCGCCCTTTTGTCCCGGAGCCGCACTGATGTAATGGTATTTACATTGCACGGCGGGCCGGGGAAGATTGAGAATGACTTCACCAATTGTAGCCTAACGAGATAAGGAATTGAAGTGCATTGACCAATGGTGTTAAATTGTTTGGGGCGCACAAGGGTCCCCTTCTTCTATCTTCTTTGCCTATAGGTCGTAGGCTAATCTCGCAACTAACAAACCTATAGGTCAATCGAAGTTTCTATTAGATTGTTTTTAAGGACCTACTCTTGCTCCGACCATATTTGTTCTGTTTCCAACCAATTTCCAGCGCAAAATGTTGAATTTTTGACTACTTCAAGAGTCTGAATTGTAAAACAACTGTAAATTGGTGCCACGAGCCATATGGTTAAATAGACCATACTTTCTGCTGGGCAGACGACACTGTGGCCATGTTAGGCGACATGGGGCCATAAACGAGAGTCATTAGTGGTGTTATGTTTGTTTTACAAGCTCATGGGAACAACATTAACAGTGTTAGAACGCAGAGGGACACCTACACCCTGTTGCGAAGAACCACGCGCATATTTCACCGAGAGCACTCACTTCGATTAAGTGGTGAATGGGGAAAATAAGCTAAGGCATTCAATACACACAACCAGAACGCTTTGGCTATATATCAAACCAACATGTTTAAAATAGAACAGACGTGGGATTTTCAGACGTAATGTCTGAACAATGTAAATTGGATAGGCAATTTAACTGGTTTGACCCTAAATAACTCGATATAGACTAGTGTTATGTAAGAGACAGTCTGTCATTAGTAATTTAGCATTGGCATTTACAGCGCTTCTTGATGGTAACTGAAGAGACGAACAGGATAGTAGGCTTTGCTCAGGAGCTTAGAGGGATAGAACACAATCCATGTAACACTGTCTGACCTACAACTACACAAACAAACACCGAAAGCAATCGAAGGGCAAGTGGGTGAAAGGTAATAGAATAATGTAATCTCATATCAAGGACCGAGTAGTTGTTTTTTGACTGAAGGTGGCGATGATGTTGAAGATTAGGCTATGTTGTATAGGATTTACCTTTGCATCTACCAATGTGTAATAACTGAATAAAAACAGTCATAATGTGGTGATAATGTAATAATAATGGTAATAAAAACACCATTGAAAAAGGCTATTCTAACAAAGACAATAAGCAATTATATTGTAACAGACATGTTGGCTATTCATGTGCAAAAAGTTATAATTGCAAGCAAAATTATTATGGGCAACCATAGCCTATTTGATCCATATTTAATTGGTTGAAAGTTGTGTAAAAAGTAATAAAATACTAGCAATAGCCTATGCAACCTTTTATTTGATCCATAATTTTTTCATCCTAATTTAATTCAGTCCTCTGAAACGAAACAGAAAGCTAACCTAGGTATCCTTCAATTATGACTGTAAGTAGGTCTATGTAATACACTATATCTGATGTACTTAAACTTTATGATTTAAACATCTTCAACATCTGACATGGTATAGGCCTATTCATTCATCATTTTATCACTCAAATAAGGGGACATAGGCCTATACCTGTCGTGTGATAGCAGAAATTATGACAGATCACAACAAATCAAGTAGGGCCTACCAAATTGTGTGTGAAAACAGTGTACTCCAAGTGAACCTGAATTCACAGACCCCCGGAAATCGTGTCACATCTTGTACACAATCTAATCAAAGCGAAGCTGTCGCTGGGGGTGAATGAAAACAAACCCGCTCCTTGACGAGTGTTTCCGTAAACGTTGCTGTTTTGCTCAGTCAGTGTGTTGTGTTGGGTGGAATGCCACTCAAACCACAAAATCAGTCATCCATGTGGCTTTGGGAAGGGTGACACCCTCTTTTCAAATAGCCACACCTCGTCCTTCGTTCTACTGCACCCCCCTCGACTCCATCATCCAATGGCCGCGGCGCACCGTCTCCACTGCGCGCCTCGGAGAGCATCTGTTGGATAAAACCTCGCACAGAATTAGTAGCAGGTCCTAAACAGTTACACCACCTCTGACTGTTGAGAGAGCATCATAACAGACGCTTTATCAACGATTGACTTGGATCTCCCCCGCCGAGGTTACATTTTCTCCAGTGTGGTCTAGCATTGGATAATAATATAAGGATATCTGGCCGGACATTTTTTTCTGCAAGGCGAAGGTAATTCTTTGCACCAATGATGTGCTTTTGATTGTAAAAGCAATGTTCAAAAGGCTATTCAAGTGATACATCAATGTGTTAGCAAATGTGAATGGTTGTTAAAATATTTAACAAATGGTTGTAGATGTGTAGCTTAACAATGAGCAGTGTATTGGCTGATCGTTTGTTAGTCTATTGAGTCCCGTTAGATTCGCTGAGTAGTGTGAGAGAGTTGTCCCAACAAAGATCCAAAGCTACCCTACTACGGAGTATAGGCTACGATAAACAGTGAAAAGTGTTTTTTGTTTTGTTATGTTACAGACCTATATACTTTTTTTGAAAAATAAGAGGGCGAACAGGGACGGAAGACTCAACTTAAAACTGCAACGCGGACAATAATATAGGCACACTAAAGAAACACAACATCACCACACGGTATTCATAAGAAACCCATATTAACTATTACAATGTCCTCTTGCAGCGCATTTAAGAGTGCACTCAGGAACACATTCATGCCAAGCGAGGCCCCACATGGACTAAAAACATCTAATTAACTGGGAGAGAGAGAGCGCGTGGACCCTCTTACATTTGGCAAGGACACCCAACGACCAAGACCTCAGAGATATGTCCAACATCACCGGACGAGGTAAAACACAAGATCTGAGACCCCCTTCCCTCGTTTTGCTGTATATAGTATTTTGTCCGGTAAAGAGAAGATAAACGCATGCATCACTCAAATAGGCTATAGGCTAGCCTAAATAACCCGTTTGATATTTGTTGGAAATTTTTCTTTAAAAAGCCGAAATCATTCATAAATATGAAATATGTAATTGTCAAAGCAAGCAAAATATAATGCAATAGAGGCATGACAAAATATTTTTGTCATGCCAAAAGTTTATGCTCATATAGGTGTTGACAACGGAATACGTGCCTGTCAATATTTTCCAATCAAGTTTCGGTAGGAATATCTAACATTATTCATCGGGAATTCTAATGGCATGAAAACGAACTGCTTTCAAGTAATGTGATTTAGGCTGATAATAAACTGGATTTGTGCACCAACGAAATGTTGGCTTACGGCTGCTTTGAATTAGGGAACATTTAAATATTGTTTGTTGTTTCATTTTAATAAATTGACATTATTCATATTGTTATTCAACTTTATGAACAGAAACAGACTGTTTTGTTGGAATATCTTTTACAGAAGACATTAGCATGGTTTCTAGAAGTAGCCCATGGCTGTTTATGCAGTAATTGGTCTCTATGCATCAGAGTAGAGATAGGAAGGCCAATAACCTCAATCAATGAAAGCCATAATGATCACTAATTGAATAACTTAATGTTCACCTGTCCTTATAGGCTTACATTGTTTTTAGATTTATTTTCCTTAATTTCAGGGTGATTTTTGTAAAAGTTATGTCCATTAATGAATGTAACATTAGGCCTATACGAAAGCAAACTATCAATGATTGACCAACAATTCTGAACGTTGAGCCTGGTGTTATAATTCGGGTATGTGTTTATTATACAGAAATCCGGGGTGAACTAATAGATTTTCCTTCTCTCGTGGAGAGGTTGGGAAGTTAATTGGACGTTAGTTTAGCTGTCAGATATAGATTTGGGCCAATCCGTGGTCATTGTCACTTCAATCGCGTTAATGATGGAACCGTGGGGAGCTGAATGGTATGGCTTGTTTACGTTTCACCCGGTCTACCCCGAGGCATAAATTATGACACCCTCTTGTCGCTTCAGACGAGCCATCTTCTTTCATGTTATCATAGCACCCTCTGTCAGGGGTTACAATCACCGTTCAGAAGTTATAGTGCCGCATTGCACCTCAAAGGTTTTTGGGTCATGGATCTAATCAAATTACGTGACATAAAAAGGTGACATAAATAAATATTGTTTAAAATTGTTAGGAGTATTGGATAGTCAACCAAGTTGTCAAATGTAGGCTCGATCTCTAAATTAGTGGTTGATAAATAATTGTAGCTTATGGCCTGTGAGCATAGGAGCAAACACCTGCTTATGTTAAACATAGTCTTAATTTCTTGTGTTATCAGTAATTGTGATGCAAATCAAACAATGTTGGACAAACCACAGACAAACGATCTTATTTTGAATTTAGACTAAATAATGGGTAAGGCTAATCTTGGCCAGTTTGGCCACACATTGATTCCATAACCTAATGGTGAGTTATTGGGATATAACTTACAAAACGAAAGGGTATAGGAACAAAACAGTGTAACAGAAATTGTGCATTATTGAAGTTCTTATGGAACCAACATGGTTTTCATGAAAGTAAGAGGTTCTTCAATATTTCGTGTATATTCTATTTAATATAAGCAAAAAAAGCAATTTATGGCAGATATTTCCTCAGGCATTTTTTGACGGCTCCTTATGTTACATTGTAGATTATGTTCTCGTAAATATGCATCGAAAACGGTAGGCCTATAGTAGGCCTATAACATTAGGCTTATTTCCCGCATAATTCAAATCAAATCAAATCAAAAATCAAATTGTATTGGTCGTATACACATACTTAGCAGATGTTATTGCGGGTGTAGCGAAATGCTTATTATAATATGGACAGTATATGGATAGAATATGTAGTATCTGAAGAAAAGTGTATGTACAGTTGTCTCAGTTGGTAGAGCATGGCGCTTACAATGCCAGGGTTGTGGCTTCGATTCCCACGGGGGACCAATACGAAAAATGTATGACAATGTATGAACTCACTACTGTGAGTCGCTTTGGATAAGAGCGTCTGCTAAATAACTAAAAATGTAAAAGGATGAACTAGAATACAGTATATACATATGAAGTGGGTAAAACAGTATGTAAACATTATTTAAAGTGACCAGTGTTCCATGACTATGTAGCCTCTAAAATGCACGGTATAGTTAGTTACCGGGTGGTAGCCGTTGACAGTGACACATTTGAGGTCTAGAACCAATAAAATAATACATTTTACAGAGGATTATAAATTCGAATCCATTTCGATGGGGAAAACCATAAAGATTAATTATTTCAAGGGACACAACCTATAGAAGAAGTTATGGCATATTTATAAATGGCGCATATATGGAGACCATATAGGCTTATAATTGTGCAATTAGAATAAAAAAGTCAGTATGAGTGATTTGTGTGTGTGTATGTGTGACAGAAAAGAGAGAACAGAGAGTGTGCGCGCGCGTGTGTATATGCGTGTGTTTATTCCCTTGGGGTTGCTCGGCTTTAATATCCTGCAGGTTGGTGAAGCTTGGCGGGGAGATTTTTACACACTCCGCTAGCACCGTTAATAGTGCTCCTGTTCCCCACCCAGCCTCGTCCGGCCTCTGTTTGATGTGGAAATGAAAGCTGGGAAAGGACTGAGAAAAGAGCGAGGGGAAGCAAGCTGCTGAATGGGTTAAATTAAAAGCAATGGGATTCTTACAAAGTCACTGATGCAGTCCATAGAAAGACAGAGTAGCTGCTGACAACTTTCAAAATGCAATGGCAAAACCTCTCCACAGCTGCATTTCCAAGTCCTCACATAAAGAAGTAGATTTTCGATTCTTTTTTTTACATTAAAATGGCCAACTATAACTAGAACATGTAGCCTATTCCCTGGTGTAGGCCTATGGTATTCATTTCAGCCTGGACACAAGGGAATAAATGTTCTTCTACAAATGAATATGCGCATTATCCTGAGCGTATAAGTGGTGAAACATGAGAATTGTATAGGCCTAGGCCAAATAGGAATCACTATTTCATGAAATCCCTATAGTTCAAATACAGACGATGAACAAATCTGCCATATAGCCTAAATCACTCTCAATTGTCTTTAGAATAATAACCTTATTATACCAACTGACTACCGACAGCCGCCCATCGATGTGCCTATAGCATTTGTGCGGGGTGAATCAAGTTATTGATAGCCTATTTGAGTGATGATGACCTAAAACAGTCATTGGAAATGGTCGACTTTCTCACAATGTAAATGTGTCTAATATATAAGCAACGAATGGTTGATATTTATTTTGCGTAATTGTAATGTTTTTTTCATTAGAAAATAAATGTGTTATACATGTCAGTCAAAGAGGTGGTTTCACATTGAACTTTGCTGTGTAGGAGGAGCCCGTTGACCTCGCACATATACAAACATTTTAAACGAATAATTAACCAAAACATAACATAATGATAAATAATTGACTGTGTTATTTAGGCTATAGAATTGTAGAATTGTAGCCTAGACAGTCTCACTTCAGGGCATGTTGAAATCGAAATTATGGCAATAGCGGATCATTGTGCATGTGAGCTGTTTTTCCACGCCGCGTGCCAGAATATGCCTAAATTATGCCTATCCTATAGGCCCCAAACTTCTGACATAAACATTTTAAAAAATCTAAATCTATCCGCATTATAACGTTTAATGTGACATTAATTTATATCAAAGTTAGGATAAACTTACTTTCTCTACGAGGAATTACTACCCTGCTCTCGCTGCCTTGTGTGTCCCATAGGAAACCCAAACCCGGAGAGAGGAATCTAGAGGTCAGAACCAGGATTGAGAACATCTAGAATGTGGAAGACATACACAGAGCTGTCTAGACCAGAAGCTGTCAAATTTCTAGCTAGATCCGACTTAATTGGTCAGTTACCCTCTTTTACCACTCTTTTAAAACAACAATGAATTATGCATGATAAATTGACAAAATATGTTCTGAGGTGCATCATACACATCGCTGAAGTCATCCTTTTTATATAGCCCTTCTGCGCTGTGTACCCGGGTTAGGGTTACTTATATTTTGGTGAACTATTTTATGATCCAACGTTCATATCAATTATATGTAAACTTGAACTCGCCAAACATGCTTGTCTCCTCTCCTCAACATAAAAAACTAACTTAAATTAACTTTATTGAAAACAATGCAGTTTAACAAATTCTAGGAAATAAATGCAAATTTTTTGGTTCATGACCTACACAATTTTGTGAAGAAATCAGATAAATAATATGCTGTCCTTAACTTCTTGTTTGCTGTGTGCTAAATTTTTTCCACCAGGTTCAATTACATATTCTCTTGCAAATCCAAATGACCCACCTTTTTTATCCTATTTTTTGTTGCATTCTGAAAATAGTTTTGCCAGTAGACACCTAAATAATATTTGATTGATTGATTGAATTAATTAATCTATTTTGTTCTACCTGTCTATAGTATGTCATAGTCATATCTATGTAAGAACATTAGGTGCCAAGTAAGCCCTGTTTCAGACCAAATAGCCTGAAGACAAGTAAAACCAGCTCAGACTCCGTTTCAGTCTGCCCTCCCTGTGTGTGTGTCTCTTCTGTATGAGGTAGTGCTGTGTGTGGGTGGTAGCGTGGGTGGTAGTGAGCTCAGGTTCCATGACATTTATGTATGTTTCATCCCCCCTCCTCCCCCAGGTCATGGGGGTCTTAATCAACTAGGCGGAATGTTTGTGAACGGCCGTCCGCTTCCGGAGGTGATCCGGCAGCGCATCGTGGACATGGCCCACCAGGGCGTGCGTCCCTGTGACATCTCCCGCCAGCTCCGGGTCAGCCACGGCTGTGTCAGCAAGATCCTGGGACGGTGAGCACCTCATCAAACTTTTACAACTTTACACAATGGGGTTATACTGTTAATGGCCCTCCATTGTGTTCTCAAAACACTTCGACCACGAACCATGGTCTCCCATTATTAAAACATTCTGGGTTCACTATACAGTATGGCATTGGTACCGTAAACACCTCTTTTTGTTCAATCAAAATGATGACCACCCACATTCACTATATTGCTTTCTAATGTAACAAATCTTGCTGTCCTTTTCCAGCTACTATGAGACTGGCAGCATCAAGCCAGGAGTGATTGGGGGCTCCAAGCCCAAGGTGGCCACTCCTAAGGTGGTTGATAAAATAGCAGATTACAAGCGTCAGAACCCCACCATGTTTGCCTGGGAGATCAGAGACCAGGCTGCTGGCAGAGGGGGTGTGTGACAGTGACACCGTGCCCAGTGTCAGCTCTATCAACAGGTAACAACTAACCTCCACATGATGCTATGTGTAAACCAATATGTCACAGAGTGGACCTTTCAAAGAACAATTGTGATCTCTTTAGTAATGTAAGACAAGTGTATAGAAATTGACAAGGCAGAAGAAAAAGAGTTGTAAATTCTGTGATTTTTCACTGTTCACCCACTGAAGTGGTTCAATAGATTTTACAACTGTTCTCTAATCCCGGCTCTTTATTCCAGAATAATCCGAACCAAGGTGCAGCAGCCGTTCAATCTGCCTCTGGATGGCAAAGGCCTAAGCCAGGACACATACTCAGTGAGTCTCTACACAGACACACACACACTCACATCCATCACGCTTGTGATTAACAAAACGCTAACACTCCCCCACTCTAAGCACAGACACACGCCTTCACTAAGGTCCAGCATTATGATCTGATCATGCAGTATTAAGCCTAAAGAAACTCCATGCTTAATGGTCCGTAAGATTAAGCGCTAATGGTCAACGATAATATTGGAGTAATAACGGTCCGATTCCCTTGTCTGTCTGTCTGTCTGTCTGTCAGTCCCCAGTTCAGCCGTCACTCCCCCTGAGTCACCCCAGTCCGACTCCCTGGGCTCCACCTACTCCATCAGTGGCCTGCTGGGGATCCCACAGTCCAGCCAGAGGGCAAGAGGAGCCATGACGACAGTAAGTACCCTCAAATTCTCATGCAATCCCAAAATGTCCTCTCACATTTTAAGATAATTTTTTATTAAATGAGATTAAATAAGATTCACTCTCACAATTGAATGAGTCCTCCCCACAAACTCAAATAGACTCAGCAGCTTCTCAATATAATTCTCTCTCTCTCTCTCCTCTCTCTCTCTCTCTCTCTCTCTCTCTCTCTCTCTCTCTCTCTCTCTCTCTCTCTCTCTCTCTCTCTCTCCTCTCTCTCTCTCTCTCTCTCTCTCTCTCTCTCTCTCTCTCTCTCTCTTCTCTCTCTCTCTCTCTCTCTCTCATCTCTCTCTCTCTCTCTCTCTCTCTCTCTCTCTCTCTCTCTCTCTCTCTCTCTCCTCTCTCTCTCTCTCTCTCTCTCTCTCTCTCTCTCTCTCTCTCTCTCTCTCTCTCCTCTCTCTCTCTCCTCTCTCTCTCTCTCTCTCTCTCTCTCTCATCCTCTCTCTCTCTCTCTCTCTCTCCTCTCTCTCCTCTCTCTCTCTCTCTCCTCTCTCTCTCTCTCCTCTCTCTCTCTCTCTCTCTCTCTCTCTCTCCTCTCTCAGGTGACCAGGAGAGCTGTAGACACAGTGTGGACTCTCAGGGCAGTGGGGGCGTTCCTAGAAAGCAGCTGAGACAGAGCACTTCCCCCCGCAGCACCTGGACTGTGGCTTCGACCGCCATCACTACCCCCCCAGACTCCTTCAGCTCTGCTGCTGCCAGCAAGACGAGCAGGTACAGTAGCCTACATGGCACATTGGCACTGAGAGCCGGTGGATCCTGATTAACTCCACTCCCCCAAATTACTCTCTCTATCCCTCTCTTTGTCTTTCTTTCTCTTTGTCAATTTATTTTTCTCTCCCTCTCTCTCTTCTCACACCACGCAACACACAAATGGTTAATCCGCTCTGTCCTCCACAGACTGTATACCCTCTCTCGCTCATCAATGGCAGTCTAGAAGACGGGAAGGACCAGCCTCTCAACATCGAGTGCTGCTATTGGTCGGAATCTGGCAGCGCACCAGGGCTACACTGTGGTGACAGGTAAGACTCTTGCGATGGATGCTGCCCTCTCACTCTGCACAAATATCCGAGCTCAAAGATGAAGCAGAGGGAAAACTGAACACGCTGACACATGGAAACATTGTTTTCCATCAGCATATTTGAAGACCCAGTTCAGAAAGACAGTTATGTTGAATGTAATAATGCATTCATAATCTGTGATTGTAATAGCAGTCTGTTTAGGCATGTATACTCTAAACTGTATCAACTGCGGTTGTCATCAATCTGATTATAGATCTTGGTTTCCGACTGAGCTATCATAGCAATTTATGTTTATCTCTGAGGTGCAGCCACATTTTAGGCTTGCCGTGCCTGCTGATGCGTTGTGCAATTAATTTGTCTTATTATCACGAGCTGCCCAAAGCACCCCTTTCAAGTTTAATTTTAACAGATGTACAAGATGTGCTGTATGTCTATCCGCAGCGCAGTTCACAAACACATCAAACACGATGTAGTACCCATTCACTCATATTCATTTCAGCAATCAGCTTACAGGCTATTGCTGCTGTGTATTTGTTAATCCATTCATTCATATCAGTTAATTCCATTTTATTTCATTTTCTCACCCATCCACCCACCCACTGGCCGTGCCACCTCAGACCCCCTGCAGCCCCTCCCACTTTGTCTGAAACAGGAAATGTCCCCAGAGGTGACCAGCACAAGCCCCTCTCCAAATGTGGTGGCCAACTCAGCTTTTCTGGAGCTGCAGTCACTGCAAGCCCCTGTGTCTATCAGTAGCAGCTGCAGCAGCTCCAACCATTTCCCTCATGCCTTCAACTCATTCTCCCATCATGCACCAGTGTACGGCCAGTTCAGCAGCCAGTCTCTCATAGCAGGTAATGAAGCATTCATCTCATCCCATTGCCACTCCCTGTAGGGGGTTCATGCGGACAGTAGCCTACACTCTCTTATCATGTCACCTGCCACAACACACCAAACCCCATGTGCAGTTCTGTACAGGAACATCAATTGCTGTATATAATGGTACAATATGGTGGAATGGTAACTGATATGATTTCATGTACATGACACAGATTTAATTTTTGCCAAAGAATTGATTTGTTTTTTATTTGTATATCCACCTCCTGAGAAGGGCTGACATTGTGTGTTTTGTCCTTCTCTGTTTCAGGAAGGGACATGGTGAGCTCCACTCTCCCCGGCTACCCTCCTCACATCCCCTCCAGTGGCCAGACAGGCTACTCATCCTCCGCCATCACTGGCATGGTAGCAGGTAAGACTCCCATCCATTGACACTCACACTGAGACAGGCTATGGCATCCTAAGATGGGGTTTCAGAGAAAGAGATGAATGATGTCTCTCCTTTCAGTTCAGCTTACTTAAAGGTCCAAAGCAGCCATTTTCATCTCAATACTGTGATTGTTTTCAATTAAAATGGTCAAAAAGAAACAAAAATAGCTTCTTAGCAAATAGCAATTTCTTAAGCAAGAATTTAGCTAGGACTGTCTGGGAGTGGTTTGAGTGGAGAGGGGAAAACTGAAAATTAGCTGTTATTGGCAGAGAGGTTTGGAACTTTCTTTCTTATGGGTCTGTTAACTAATTTACTGCATGGTGATGCCACCATGGAAGGTCAAAACTCCCTCCCACCAAAACAGGCTGATATTTCAGGCAGTCTTTTTAAACAGCTCTTACACTAAAATGGCATTATTACGATTTTCACAATTTCACAGTATTATTCCAACCAATAGCGTGGAAATATATATAAAACACAGGAAAATCATGTTTTTGACTGCACTGGGCCTTTAAATGCAGTTCATAGTTTTATTTGTGACCCAAGCATGATCCCATCTGGGTTTTCCCTTTGGGGAAAGCTGGAACTGAATATGCTATGAGGACAAAGCACCACTGAGAAGAATGTGGACAAAAAACAAAACATTGTTTTGGGGCAAGGCAAAACCAACGTTAAAAAAGTAAGGATGGGAG